>NW_027118490.1:7500-297271 GCF_036417845.1 Apteryx mantelli | reverse complement strand
CTTTGCATCGGCGGCTGGCTTTGCATCGGCGGCTGGCTTTGCATCGGCGGCTGGCTTTGCATCGGCGGCTGGCTTTGCATCGGCGGCTGGCTTTGCATCGGCGGCTGGCTTTGCATCGGCGGCTGGCTTTGCATCGGCGGCTGGCTTTGCATCGGCGGCTGGCTTTGCATCGGCGGCTGGCTTTGCATCGGCGGCTGGCTTTGCATCGGCGGCTGGCTTTGCATCGGCGGCTGGCTTTGCATCGGCGGCTGGCTTTGCATCGGCGGCTGGCTTTGCATCGGCGGCTGGCTTTGCATCGGCGGCTGGCTTTGCATCGGCGGCTGGCTTTGCATCGGCGGCTGGCTTTGCATCGGCGGCTGGCTTTGCATCGGCGGCTGGCTTTGCATCGGCGGCTGGCTTTGCATCGGCGGCTGGCTTTGCATCGGCGGCTGGCTTTGCATCGGCGGCTGGCTTTGCATCGGCGGCTGGCTTTGCATCGGCGGCTGGCTTTGCATCGGCGGCTGGCTTTGCATCGGCGGCTGGCTTTGCATCGGCGGCTGGCTTTGCATCGGCGGCTGGCTTTGCATCGGCGGCTGGCTTTGCATCGGCGGCTGGCTTTGCATCGGCGGCTGGCTTTGCATCGGCGGCTGGCTTTGCATCGGCGGCTGGCTTTGCATCGGCGGCTGGCTTTGCATCGGCGGCTGGCTTTGCATCGGCGGCTGGCTTTGCATCGGCGGCTGGCTTTGCATCGGCGGCTGGCTTTGCATCGGCGGCTGGCTTTGCATCGGCGGCTGGCTTTGCATCGGCGGCTGGCTTTGCATCGGCGGCTGGCTTTGCATCGGCGGCTGGCTTTGCATCGGCGGCTGGCTTTGCATCGGCGGCTGGCTTTGCATCGGCGGCTGGCTTTGCATCGGCGGCTGGCTTTGCATCGGCGGCTGGCTTTGCATCGGCGGCTGGCTTTGCATCGGCGGCTGGCTTTGCATCGGCGGCTGGCTTTGCATCGGCGGCTGGCTTTGCATCGGCGGCTGGCTTTGCATCGGCGGCTGGCTTTGCATCGGCGGCTGGCTTTGCATCGGCGGCTGGCTTTGCATCGGCGGCTGGCTTTGCATCGGCGGCTGGCTTTGCATCGGCGGCTGGCTTTGCATCGGCGGCTGGCTTTGCATCGGCGGCTGGCTTTGCATCGGCGGCTGGCTTTGCATCGGCGGCTGGCTTTGCATCGGCGGCTGGCTTTGCATCGGCGGCTGGCTTTGCATCGGCGGCTGGCTTTGCATCGGCGGCTGGCTTTGCATCGGCGGCTGGCTTTGCATCGGCGGCTGGCTTTGCATCGGCGGCTGGCTTTGCATCGGCGGCTGGCTTTGCATCGGCGGCTGGCTTTGCATCGGCGGCTGGCTTTGCATCGGCGGCTGGCTTTGCATCGGCGGCTGGCTTTGCATCGGCGGCTGGCTTTGCATCGGCGGCTGGCTTTGCATCGGCGGCTGGCTTTGCATCGGCGGCTGGCTTTGCATCGGCGGCTGGCTTTGCATCGGCGGCTGGCTTTGCATCGGCGGCTGGCTTTGCATCGGCGGCTGGCTTTGCATCGGCGGCTGGCTTTGCATCGGCGGCTGGCTTTGCATCGGCGGCTGGCTTTGCATCGGCGGCTGGCTTTGCATCGGCGGCTGGCTTTGCATCGGCGGCTGGCTTTGCATCGGCGGCTGGCTTTGCATCGGCGGCTGGCTTTGCATCGGCGGCTGGCTTTGCATCGGCGGCTGGCTTTGCATCGGCGGCTGGCTTTGCATCGGCGGCTGGCTTTGCATCGGCGGCTGGCTTTGCATCGGCGGCTGGCTTTGCATCGGCGGCTGGCTTTGCATCGGCGGCTGGCTTTGCATCGGCGGCTGGCTTTGCATCGGCGGCTGGCTTTGCATCGGCGGCTGGCTTTGCATCGGCGGCTGGCTTTGCATCGGCGGCTGGCTTTGCATCGGCGGCTGGCTTTGCATCGGCGGCTGGCTTTGCATCGGCGGCTGGCTTTGCATCGGCGGCTGGCTTTGCATCGGCGGCTGGCTTTGCATCGGCGGCTGGCTTTGCATCGGCGGCTGGCTTTGCATCGGCGGCTGGCTTTGCATCGGCGGCTGGCTTTGCATCGGCGGCTGGCTTTGCATCGGCGGCTGGCTTTGCATCGGCGGCTGGCTTTGCATCGGCGGCTGGCTTTGCATCGGCGGCTGGCTTTGCATCGGCGGCTGGCTTTGCATCGGCGGCTGGCTTTGCATCGGCGGCTGGCTTTGCATCGGCGGCTGGCTTTGCATCGGCGGCTGGCTTTGCATCGGCGGCTGGCTTTGCATCGGCGGCTGGCTTTGCATCGGCGGCTGGCTTTGCATCGGCGGCTGGCTTTGCATCGGCGGCTGGCTTTGCATCGGCGGCTGGCTTTGCATCGGCGGCTGGCTTTGCATCGGCGGCTGGCTTTGCATCGGCGGCTGGCTTTGCATCGGCGGCTGGCTTTGCATCGGCGGCTGGCTTTGCATCGGCGGCTGGCTTTGCATCGGCGGCTGGCTTTGCATCGGCGGCTGGCTTTGCATCGGCGGCTGGCTTTGCATCGGCGGCTGGCTTTGCATCGGCGGCTGGCTTTGCATCGGCGGCTGGCTTTGCATCGGCGGCTGGCTTTGCATCGGCGGCTGGCTTTGCATCGGCGGCTGGCTTTGCATCGGCGGCTGGCTTTGCATCGGCGGCTGGCTTTGCATCGGCGGCTGGCTTTGCATCGGCGGCTGGCTTTGCATCGGCGGCTGGCTTTGCATCGGCGGCTGGCTTTGCATCGGCGGCTGGCTTTGCATCGGCGGCTGGCTTTGCATCGGCGGCTGGCTTTGCATCGGCGGCTGGCTTTGCATCGGCGGCTGGCTTTGCATCGGCGGCTGGCTTTGCATCGGCGGCTGGCTTTGCATCGGCGGCTGGCTTTGCATCGGCGGCTGGCTTTGCATCGGCGGCTGGCTTTGCATCGGCGGCTGGCTTTGCATCGGCGGCTGGCTTTGCATCGGCGGCTGGCTTTGCATCGGCGGCTGGCTTTGCATCGGCGGCTGGCTTTGCATCGGCGGCTGGCTTTGCATCGGCGGCTGGCTTTGCATCGGCGGCTGGCTTTGCATCGGCGGCTGGCTTTGCATCGGCGGCTGGCTTTGCATCGGCGGCTGGCTTTGCATCGGCGGCTGGCTTTGCATCGGCGGCTGGCTTTGCATCGGCGGCTGGCTTTGCATCGGCGGCTGGCTTTGCATCGGCGGCTGGCTTTGCATCGGCGGCTGGCTTTGCATCGGCGGCTGGCTTTGCATCGGCGGCTGGCTTTGCATCGGCGGCTGGCTTTGCATCGGCGGCTGGCTTTGCATCGGCGGCTGGCTTTGCATCGGCGGCTGGCTTTGCATCGGCGGCTGGCTTTGCATCGGCGGCTGGCTTTGCATCGGCGGCTGGCTTTGCATCGGCGGCTGGCTTTGCATCGGCGGCTGGCTTTGCATCGGCGGCTGGCTTTGCATCGGCGGCTCGGCTTTGCATCGGCGGCTGGCTTTGCATCGGCGGCTGGCTTTGCATCGGCGGCTGGCTTTGCATCGGCGGCTGGCTTTGCATCGGCGGCTGGCTTTGCATCGGCGGCTGGCTTTGCATCGGCGGCTGGCTTTGCATCGGCGGCTGGCTTTGCATCGGCGGCTGGCTTTGCATCGGCGGCTGGCTTTGCATCGGCGGCTGGCTTTGCATCGGCGGCTGGCTTTGCATCGGCGGCTGGCTTTGCATCGGCGGCTGGCTTTGCATCGGCGGCTGGCTTTGCATCGGCGGCTGGCTTTGCATCGGCGGCTGGCTTTGCATCGGCGGCTGGCTTTGCATCGGCGGCTGGCTTTGCATCGGCGGCTGGCTTTGCATCGGCGGCTGGCTTTGCATCGGCGGCTGGCTTTGCATCGGCGGCTGGCTTTGCATCGGCGGCTGGCTTTGCATCGGCGGCTGGCTTTGCATCGGCGGCTGGCTTTGCATCGGCGGCTGGCTTTGCATCGGCGGCTGGCTTTGCATCGGCGGCTGGCTTTGCATCGGCGGCTGGCTTTGCATCGGCGGCTGGCTTTGCATCGGCGGCTGGCTTTGCATCGGCGGCTGGCTTTGCATCGGCGGCTGGCTTTGCATCGGCGGCTGGCTTTGCATCGGCGGCTGGCTTTGCATCGGCGGCTGGCTTTGCATCGGCGGCTGGCTTTGCATCGGCGGCTGGCTTTGCATCGGCGGCTGGCTTTGCATCGGCGGCTGGCTTTGCATCGGCGGCTGGCTTTGCATCGGCGGCTGGCTTTGCATCGGCGGCTGGCTTTGCATCGGCGGCTGGCTTTGCATCGGCGGCTGGCTTTGCATCGGCGGCTGGCTTTGCATCGGCGGCTGGCTTTGCATCGGCGGCTGGCTTTGCATCGGCGGCTGGCTTTGCATCGGCGGCTGGCTTTGCATCGGCGGCTGGCTTTGCATCGGCGGCTGGCTTTGCATCGGCGGCTGGCTTTGCATCGGCGGCTGGCTTTGCATCGGCGGCTGGCTTTGCATCGGCGGCTGGCTTTGCATCGGCGGCTGGCTTTGCATCGGCGGCTGGCTTTGCATCGGCGGCTGGCTTTGCATCGGCGGCTGGCTTTGCATCGGCGGCTGGCTTTGCATCGGCGGCTGGCTTTGCATCGGCGGCTGGCTTTGCATCGGCGGCTGGCTTTGCATCGGCGGCTGGCTTTGCATCGGCGGCTGGCTTTGCATCGGCGGCTGGCTTTGCATCGGCGGCTGGCTTTGCATCGGCGGCTGGCTTTGCATCGGCGGCTGGCTTTGCATCGGCGGCTGGCTTTGCATCGGCGGCTGGCTTTGCATCGGCGGCTGGCTTTGCATCGGCGGCTGGCTTTGCATCGGCGGCTGGCTTTGCATCGGCGGCTGGCTTTGCATCGGCGGCTGGCTTTGCATCGGCGGCTGGCTTTGCATCGGCGGCTGGCTTTGCATCGGCGGCTGGCTTTGCATCGGCGGCTGGCTTTGCATCGGCGGCTGGCTTTGCATCGGCGGCTGGCTTTGCATCGGCGGCTGGCTTTGCATCGGCGGCTGGCTTTGCATCGGCGGCTGGCTTTGCATCGGCGGCTGGCTTTGCATCGGCGGCTGGCTTTGCATCGGCGGCTGGCTTTGCATCGGCGGCTGGCTTTGCATCGGCGGCTGGCTTTGCATCGGCGGCTGGCTTTGCATCGGCGGCTGGCTTTGCATCGGCGGCTGGCTTTGCATCGGCGGCTGGCTTTGCATCGGCGGCTGGCTTTGCATCGGCGGCTGGCTTTGCATCGGCGGCTGGCTTTGCATCGGCGGCTGGCTTTGCATCGGCGGCTGGCTTTGCATCGGCGGCTGGCTTTGCATCGGCGGCTGGCTTTGCATCGGCGGCTGGCTTTGCATCGGCGGCTGGCTTTGCATCGGCGGCTGGCTTTGCATCGGCGGCTGGCTTTGCATCGGCGGCTGGCTTTGCATCGGCGGCTGGCTTTGCATCGGCGGCTGGCTTTGCATCGGCGGCTGGCTTTGCATCGGCGGCTGGCTTTGCATCGGCGGCTGGCTTTGCATCGGCGGCTGGCTTTGCATCGGCGGCTGGCTTTGCATCGGCGGCTGGCTTTGCATCGGCGGCTGGCTTTGCATCGGCGGCTGGCTTTGCATCGGCGGCTGGCTTTGCATCGGCGGCTGGCTTTGCATCGGCGGCTGGCTTTGCATCGGCGGCTGGCTTTGCATCGGCGGCTGGCTTTGCATCGGCGGCTGGCTTTGCATCGGCGGCTGGCTTTGCATCGGCGGCTGGCTTTGCATCGGCGGCTGGCTTTGCATCGGCGGCTGGCTTTGCATCGGCGGCTGGCTTTGCATCGGCGGCTGGCTTTGCATCGGCGGCTGGCTTTGCATCGGCGGCTGGCTTTGCATCGGCGGCTGGCTTTGCATCGGCGGCTGGCTTTGCATCGGCGGCTGGCTTTGCATCGGCGGCTGGCTTTGCATCGGCGGCTGGCTTTGCATCGGCGGCTGGCTTTGCATCGGCGGCTGGCTTTGCATCGGCGGCTGGCTTTGCATCGGCGGCTGGCTTTGCATCGGCGGCTGGCTTTGCATCGGCGGCTGGCTTTGCATCGGCGGCTGGCTTTGCATCGGCGGCTGGCTTTGCATCGGCGGCTGGCTTTGCATCGGCGGCTGGCTTTGCATCGGCGGCTGGCTTTGCATCGGCGGCTGGCTTTGCATCGGCGGCTGGCTTTGCATCGGCGGCTGGCTTTGCATCGGCGGCTGGCTTTGCATCGGCGGCTGGCTTTGCATCGGCGGCTGGCTTTGCATCGGCGGCTGGCTTTGCATCGGCGGCTGGCTTTGCATCGGCGGCTGGCTTTGCATCGGCGGCTGGCTTTGCATCGGCGGCTGGCTTTGCATCGGCGGCTGGCTTTGCATCGGCGGCTGGCTTTGCATCGGCGGCTGGCTTTGCATCGGCGGCTGGCTTTGCATCGGCGGCTGGCTTTGCATCGGCGGCTGGCTTTGCATCGGCGGCTGGCTTTGCATCGGCGGCTGGCTTTGCATCGGCGGCTGGCTTTGCATCGGCGGCTGGCTTTGCATCGGCGGCTGGCTTTGCATCGGCGGCTGGCTTTGCATCGGCGGCTGGCTTTGCATCGGCGGCTGGCTTTGCATCGGCGGCTGGCTTTGCATCGGCGGCTGGCTTTGCATCGGCGGCTGGCTTTGCATCGGCGGCTGGCTTTGCATCGGCGGCTGGCTTTGCATCGGCGGCTGGCTTTGCATCGGCGGCTGGCTTTGCATCGGCGGCTGGCTTTGCATCGGCGGCTGGCTTTGCATCGGCGGCTGGCTTTGCATCGGCGGCTGGCTTTGCATCGGCGGCTGGCTTTGCATCGGCGGCTGGCTTTGCATCGGCGGCTGGCTTTGCATCGGCGGCTGGCTTTGCATCGGCGGCTGGCTTTGCATCGGCGGCTGGCTTTGCATCGGCGGCTGGCTTTGCATCGGCGGCTGGCTTTGCATCGGCGGCTGGCTTTGCATCGGCGGCTGGCTTTGCATCGGCGGCTGGCTTTGCATCGGCGGCTGGCTTTGCATCGGCGGCTGGCTTTGCATCGGCGGCTGGCTTTGCATCGGCGGCTGGCTTTGCATCGGCGGCTGGCTTTGCATCGGCGGCTGGCTTTGCATCGGCGGCTGGCTTTGCATCGGCGGCTGGCTTTGCATCGGCGGCTGGCTTTGCATCGGCGGCTGGCTTTGCATCGGCGGCTGGCTTTGCATCGGCGGCTGGCTTTGCATCGGCGGCTGGCTTTGCATCGGCGGCTGGCTTTGCATCGGCGGCTGGCTTTGCATCGGCGGCTGGCTTTGCATCGGCGGCTGGCTTTGCATCGGCGGCTGGCTTTGCATCGGCGGCTGGCTTTGCATCGGCGGCTGGCTTTGCATCGGCGGCTGGCTTTGCATCGGCGGCTGGCTTTGCATCGGCGGCTGGCTTTGCATCGGCGGCTGGCTTTGCATCGGCGGCTGGCTTTGCATCGGCGGCTGGCTTTGCATCGGCGGCTGGCTTTGCATCGGCGGCTGGCTTTGCATCGGCGGCTGGCTTTGCATCGGCGGCTGGCTTTGCATCGGCGGCTGGCTTTGCATCGGCGGCTGGCTTTGCATCGGCGGCTGGCTTTGCATCGGCGGCTGGCTTTGCATCGGCGGCTGGCTTTGCATCGGCGGCTGGCTTTGCATCGGCGGCTGGCTTTGCATCGGCGGCTGGCTTTGCATCGGCGGCTGGCTTTGCATCGGCGGCTGGCTTTGCATCGGCGGCTGGCTTTGCATCGGCGGCTGGCTTTGCATCGGCGGCTGGCTTTGCATCGGCGGCTGGCTTTGCATCGGCGGCTGGCTTTGCATCGGCGGCTGGCTTTGCATCGGCGGCTGGCTTTGCATCGGCGGCTGGCTTTGCATCGGCGGCTGGCTTTGCATCGGCGGCTGGCTTTGCATCGGCGGCTGGCTTTGCATCGGCGGCTGGCTTTGCATCGGCGGCTGGCTTTGCATCGGCGGCTGGCTTTGCATCGGCGGCTGGCTTTGCATCGGCGGCTGGCTTTGCATCGGCGGCTGGCTTTGCATCGGCGGCTGGCTTTGCATCGGCGGCTGGCTTTGCATCGGCGGCTGGCTTTGCATCGGCGGCTGGCTTTGCATCGGCGGCTGGCTTTGCATCGGCGGCTGGCTTTGCATCGGCGGCTGGCTTTGCATCGGCGGCTGGCTTTGCATCGGCGGCTGGCTTTGCATCGGCGGCTGGCTTTGCATCGGCGGCTGGCTTTGCATCGGCGGCTGGCTTTGCATCGGCGGCTGGCTTTGCATCGGCGGCTGGCTTTGCATCGGCGGCTGGCTTTGCATCGGCGGCTGGCTTTGCATCGGCGGCTGGCTTTGCATCGGCGGCTGGCTTTGCATCGGCGGCTGGCTTTGCATCGGCGGCTGGCTTTGCATCGGCGGCTGGCTTTGCATCGGCGGCTGGCTTTGCATCGGCGGCTGGCTTTGCATCGGCGGCTGGCTTTGCATCGGCGGCTGGCTTTGCATCGGCGGCTGGCTTTGCATCGGCGGCTGGCTTTGCATCGGCGGCTGGCTTTGCATCGGCGGCTGGCTTTGCATCGGCGGCTGGCTTTGCATCGGCGGCTGGCTTTGCATCGGCGGCTGGCTTTGCATCGGCGGCTGGCTTTGCATCGGCGGCTGGCTTTGCATCGGCGGCTGGCTTTGCATCGGCGGCTGGCTTTGCATCGGCGGCTGGCTTTGCATCGGCGGCTGGCTTTGCATCGGCGGCTGGCTTTGCATCGGCGGCTGGCTTTGCATCGGCGGCTGGCTTTGCATCGGCGGCTGGCTTTGCATCGGCGGCTGGCTTTGCATCGGCGGCTGGCTTTGCATCGGCGGCTGGCTTTGCATCGGCGGCTGGCTTTGCATCGGCGGCTGGCTTTGCATCGGCGGCTGGCTTTGCATCGGCGGCTGGCTTTGCATCGGCGGCTGGCTTTGCATCGGCGGCTGGCTTTGCATCGGCGGCTGGCTTTGCATCGGCGGCTGGCTTTGCATCGGCGGCTGGCTTTGCATCGGCGGCTGGCTTTGCATCGGCGGCTGGCTTTGCATCGGCGGCTGGCTTTGCATCGGCGGCTGGCTTTGCATCGGCGGCTGGCTTTGCATCGGCGGCTGGCTTTGCATCGGCGGCTGGCTTTGCATCGGCGGCTGGCTTTGCATCGGCGGCTGGCTTTGCATCGGCGGCTGGCTTTGCATCGGCGGCTGGCTTTGCATCGGCGGCTGGCTTTGCATCGGCGGCTGGCTTTGCATCGGCGGCTGGCTTTGCATCGGCGGCTGGCTTTGCATCGGCGGCTGGCTTTGCATCGGCGGCTGGCTTTGCATCGGCGGCTGGCTTTGCATCGGCGGCTGGCTTTGCATCGGCGGCTGGCTTTGCATCGGCGGCTGGCTTTGCATCGGCGGCTGGCTTTGCATCGGCGGCTGGCTTTGCATCGGCGGCTGGCTTTGCATCGGCGGCTGGCTTTGCATCGGCGGCTGGCTTTGCATCGGCGGCTGGCTTTGCATCGGCGGCTGGCTTTGCATCGGCGGCTGGCTTTGCATCGGCGGCTGGCTTTGCATCGGCGGCTGGCTTTGCATCGGCGGCTGGCTTTGCATCGGCGGCTGGCTTTGCATCGGCGGCTGGCTTTGCATCGGCGGCTGGCTTTGCATCGGCGGCTGGCTTTGCATCGGCGGCTGGCTTTGCATCGGCGGCTGGCTTTGCATCGGCGGCTGGCTTTGCATCGGCGGCTGGCTTTGCATCGGCGGCTGGCTTTGCATCGGCGGCTGGCTTTGCATCGGCGGCTGGCTTTGCATCGGCGGCTGGCTTTGCATCGGCGGCTGGCTTTGCATCGGCGGCTGGCTTTGCATCGGCGGCTGGCTTTGCATCGGCGGCTGGCTTTGCATCGGCGGCTGGCTTTGCATCGGCGGCTGGCTTTGCATCGGCGGCTGGCTTTGCATCGGCGGCTGGCTTTGCATCGGCGGCTGGCTTTGCATCGGCGGCTGGCTTTGCATCGGCGGCTGGCTTTGCATCGGCGGCTGGCTTTGCATCGGCGGCTGGCTTTGCATCGGCGGCTGGCTTTGCATCGGCGGCTGGCTTTGCATCGGCGGCTGGCTTTGCATCGGCGGCTGGCTTTGCATCGGCGGCTGGCTTTGCATCGGCGGCTGGCTTTGCATCGGCGGCTGGCTTTGCATCGGCGGCTGGCTTTGCATCGGCGGCTGGCTTTGCATCGGCGGCTGGCTTTGCATCGGCGGCTGGCTTTGCATCGGCGGCTGGCTTTGCATCGGCGGCTGGCTTTGCATCGGCGGCTGGCTTTGCATCGGCGGCTGGCTTTGCATCGGCGGCTGGCTTTGCATCGGCGGCTGGCTTTGCATCGGCGGCTGGCTTTGCATCGGCGGCTGGCTTTGCATCGGCGGCTGGCTTTGCATCGGCGGCTGGCTTTGCATCGGCGGCTGGCTTTGCATCGGCGGCTGGCTTTGCATCGGCGGCTGGCTTTGCATCGGCGGCTGGCTTTGCATCGGCGGCTGGCTTTGCATCGGCGGCTGGCTTTGCATCGGCGGCTGGCTTTGCATCGGCGGCTGGCTTTGCATCGGCGGCTGGCTTTGCATCGGCGGCTGGCTTTGCATCGGCGGCTGGCTTTGCATCGGCGGCTGGCTTTGCATCGGCGGCTGGCTTTGCATCGGCGGCTGGCTTTGCATCGGCGGCTGGCTTTGCATCGGCGGCTGGCTTTGCATCGGCGGCTGGCTTTGCATCGGCGGCTGGCTTTGCATCGGCGGCTGGCTTTGCATCGGCGGCTGGCTTTGCATCGGCGGCTGGCTTTGCATCGGCGGCTGGCTTTGCATCGGCGGCTGGCTTTGCATCGGCGGCTGGCTTTGCATCGGCGGCTGGCTTTGCATCGGCGGCTGGCTTTGCATCGGCGGCTGGCTTTGCATCGGCGGCTGGCTTTGCATCGGCGGCTGGCTTTGCATCGGCGGCTGGCTTTGCATCGGCGGCTGGCTTTGCATCGGCGGCTGGCTTTGCATCGGCGGCTGGCTTTGCATCGGCGGCTGGCTTTGCATCGGCGGCTGGCTTTGCATCGGCGGCTGGCTTTGCATCGGCGGCTGGCTTTGCATCGGCGGCTGGCTTTGCATCGGCGGCTGGCTTTGCATCGGCGGCTGGCTTTGCATCGGCGGCTGGCTTTGCATCGGCGGCTGGCTTTGCATCGGCGGCTGGCTTTGCATCGGCGGCTGGCTTTGCATCGGCGGCTGGCTTTGCATCGGCGGCTGGCTTTGCATCGGCGGCTGGCTTTGCATCGGCGGCTGGCTTTGCATCGGCGGCTGGCTTTGCATCGGCGGCTGGCTTTGCATCGGCGGCTGGCTTTGCATCGGCGGCTGGCTTTGCATCGGCGGCTGGCTTTGCATCGGCGGCTGGCTTTGCATCGGCGGCTGGCTTTGCATCGGCGGCTGGCT
This sequence comes from Apteryx mantelli, assembly GCF_036417845.1. Taxonomy (NCBI): domain Eukaryota; kingdom Metazoa; phylum Chordata; class Aves; order Apterygiformes; family Apterygidae; genus Apteryx; species Apteryx mantelli. The sequence continues at coordinate 285,874 of NW_027118490.1, read as the reverse complement.
TTGCATCGGCGGCTGGCTTTGCATCGGCGGCTGGCTTTGCATCGGCGGCTGGCTTTGCATCGGCGGCTGGCTTTGCATCGGCGGCTGGCTTTGCATCGGCGGCTGGCTTTGCATCGGCGGCTGGCTTTGCATCGGCGGCTGGCTTTGCATCGGCGGCTGGCTTTGCATCGGCGGCTGGCTTTGCATCGGCGGCTGGCTTTGCATCGGCGGCTGGCTTTGCATCGGCGGCTGGCTTTGCATCGGCGGCTGGCTTTGCATCGGCGGCTGGCTTTGCATCGGCGGCTGGCTTTGCATCGGCGGCTGGCTTTGCATCGGCGGCTGGCTTTGCATCGGCGGCTGGCTTTGCATCGGCGGCTGGCTTTGCATCGGCGGCTGGCTTTGCATCGGCGGCTGGCTTTGCATCGGCGGCTGGCTTTGCATCGGCGGCTGGCTTTGCATCGGCGGCTGGCTTTGCATCGGCGGCTGGCTTTGCATCGGCGGCTGGCTTTGCATCGGCGGCTGGCTTTGCATCGGCGGCTGGCTTTGCATCGGCGGCTGGCTTTGCATCGGCGGCTGGCTTTGCATCGGCGGCTGGCTTTGCATCGGCGGCTGGCTTTGCATCGGCGGCTGGCTTTGCATCGGCGGCTGGCTTTGCATCGGCGGCTGGCTTTGCATCGGCGGCTGGCTTTGCATCGGCGGCTGGCTTTGCATCGGCGGCTGGCTTTGCATCGGCGGCTGGCTTTGCATCGGCGGCTGGCTTTGCATCGGCGGCTGGCTTTGCATCGGCGGCTGGCTTTGCATCGGCGGCTGGCTTTGCATCGGCGGCTGGCTTTGCATCGGCGGCTGGCTTTGCATCGGCGGCTGGCTTTGCATCGGCGGCTGGCTTTGCATCGGCGGCTGGCTTTGCATCGGCGGCTGGCTTTGCATCGGCGGCTGGCTTTGCATCGGCGGCTGGCTTTGCATCGGCGGCTGGCTTTGCATCGGCGGCTGGCTTTGCATCGGCGGCTGGCTTTGCATCGGCGGCTGGCTTTGCATCGGCGGCTGGCTTTGCATCGGCGGCTGGCTTTGCATCGGCGGCTGGCTTTGCATCGGCGGCTGGCTTTGCATCGGCGGCTGGCTTTGCATCGGCGGCTGGCTTTGCATCGGCGGCTGGCTTTGCATCGGCGGCTGGCTTTGCATCGGCGGCTGGCTTTGCATCGGCGGCTGGCTTTGCATCGGCGGCTGGCTTTGCATCGGCGGCTGGCTTTGCATCGGCGGCTGGCTTTGCATCGGCGGCTGGCTTTGCATCGGCGGCTGGCTTTGCATCGGCGGCTGGCTTTGCATCGGCGGCTGGCTTTGCATCGGCGGCTGGCTTTGCATCGGCGGCTGGCTTTGCATCGGCGGCTGGCTTTGCATCGGCGGCTGGCTTTGCATCGGCGGCTGGCTTTGCATCGGCGGCTGGCTTTGCATCGGCGGCTGGCTTTGCATCGGCGGCTGGCTTTGCATCGGCGGCTGGCTTTGCATCGGCGGCTGGCTTTGCATCGGCGGCTGGCTTTGCATCGGCGGCTGGCTTTGCATCGGCGGCTGGCTTTGCATCGGCGGCTGGCTTTGCATCGGCGGCTGGCTTTGCATCGGCGGCTGGCTTTGCATCGGCGGCTGGCTTTGCATCGGCGGCTGGCTTTGCATCGGCGGCTGGCTTTGCATCGGCGGCTGGCTTTGCATCGGCGGCTGGCTTTGCATCGGCGGCTGGCTTTGCATCGGCGGCTGGCTTTGCATCGGCGGCTGGCTTTGCATCGGCGGCTGGCTTTGCATCGGCGGCTGGCTTTGCATCGGCGGCTGGCTTTGCATCGGCGGCTGGCTTTGCATCGGCGGCTGGCTTTGCATCGGCGGCTGGCTTTGCATCGGCGGCTGGCTTTGCATCGGCGGCTGGCTTTGCATCGGCGGCTGGCTTTGCATCGGCGGCTGGCTTTGCATCGGCGGCTGGCTTTGCATCGGCGGCTGGCTTTGCATCGGCGGCTGGCTTTGCATCGGCGGCTGGCTTTGCATCGGCGGCTGGCTTTGCATCGGCGGCTGGCTTTGCATCGGCGGCTGGCTTTGCATCGGCGGCTGGCTTTGCATCGGCGGCTGGCTTTGCATCGGCGGCTGGCTTTGCATCGGCGGCTGGCTTTGCATCGGCGGCTGGCTTTGCATCGGCGGCTGGCTTTGCATCGGCGGCTGGCTTTGCATCGGCGGCTGGCTTTGCATCGGCGGCTGGCTTTGCATCGGCGGCTGGCTTTGCATCGGCGGCTGGCTTTGCATCGGCGGCTGGCTTTGCATCGGCGGCTGGCTTTGCATCGGCGGCTGGCTTTGCATCGGCGGCTGGCTTTGCATCGGCGGCTGGCTTTGCATCGGCGGCTGGCTTTGCATCGGCGGCTGGCTTTGCATCGGCGGCTGGCTTTGCATCGGCGGCTGGCTTTGCATCGGCGGCTGGCTTTGCATCGGCGGCTGGCTTTGCATCGGCGGCTGGCTTTGCATCGGCGGCTGGCTTTGCATCGGCGGCTGGCTTTGCATCGGCGGCTGGCTTTGCATCGGCGGCTGGCTTTGCATCGGCGGCTGGCTTTGCATCGGCGGCTGGCTTTGCATCGGCGGCTGGCTTTGCATCGGCGGCTGGCTTTGCATCGGCGGCTGGCTTTGCATCGGCGGCTGGCTTTGCATCGGCGGCTGGCTTTGCATCGGCGGCTGGCTTTGCATCGGCGGCTGGCTTTGCATCGGCGGCTGGCTTTGCATCGGCGGCTGGCTTTGCATCGGCGGCTGGCTTTGCATCGGCGGCTGGCTTTGCATCGGCGGCTGGCTTTGCATCGGCGGCTGGCTTTGCATCGGCGGCTGGCTTTGCATCGGCGGCTGGCTTTGCATCGGCGGCTGGCTTTGCATCGGCGGCTGGCTTTGCATCGGCGGCTGGCTTTGCATCGGCGGCTGGCTTTGCATCGGCGGCTGGCTTTGCATCGGCGGCTGGCTTTGCATCGGCGGCTGGCTTTGCATCGGCGGCTGGCTTTGCATCGGCGGCTGGCTTTGCATCGGCGGCTGGCTTTGCATCGGCGGCTGGCTTTGCATCGGCGGCTGGCTTTGCATCGGCGGCTGGCTTTGCATCGGCGGCTGGCTTTGCATCGGCGGCTGGCTTTGCATCGGCGGCTGGCTTTGCATCGGCGGCTGGCTTTGCATCGGCGGCTGGCTTTGCATCGGCGGCTGGCTTTGCATCGGCGGCTGGCTTTGCATCGGCGGCTGGCTTTGCATCGGCGGCTGGCTTTGCATCGGCGGCTGGCTTTGCATCGGCGGCTGGCTTTGCATCGGCGGCTGGCTTTGCATCGGCGGCTGGCTTTGCATCGGCGGCTGGCTTTGCATCGGCGGCTGGCTTTGCATCGGCGGCTGGCTTTGCATCGGCGGCTGGCTTTGCATCGGCGGCTGGCTTTGCATCGGCGGCTGGCTTTGCATCGGCGGCTGGCTTTGCATCGGCGGCTGGCTTTGCATCGGCGGCTGGCTTTGCATCGGCGGCTGGCTTTGCATCGGCGGCTGGCTTTGCATCGGCGGCTGGCTTTGCATCGGCGGCTGGCTTTGCATCGGCGGCTGGCTTTGCATCGGCGGCTGGCTTTGCATCGGCGGCTGGCTTTGCATCGGCGGCTGGCTTTGCATCGGCGGCTGGCTTTGCATCGGCGGCTGGCTTTGCATCGGCGGCTGGCTTTGCATCGGCGGCTGGCTTTGCATCGGCGGCTGGCTTTGCATCGGCGGCTGGCTTTGCATCGGCGGCTGGCTTTGCATCGGCGGCTGGCTTTGCATCGGCGGCTGGCTTTGCATCGGCGGCTGGCTTTGCATCGGCGGCTGGCTTTGCATCGGCGGCTGGCTTTGCATCGGCGGCTGGCTTTGCATCGGCGGCTGGCTTTGCATCGGCGGCTGGCTTTGCATCGGCGGCTGGCTTTGCATCGGCGGCTGGCTTTGCATCGGCGGCTGGCTTTGCATCGGCGGCTGGCTTTGCATCGGCGGCTGGCTTTGCATCGGCGGCTGGCTTTGCATCGGCGGCTGGCTTTGCATCGGCGGCTGGCTTTGCATCGGCGGCTGGCTTTGCATCGGCGGCTGGCTTTGCATCGGCGGCTGGCTTTGCATCGGCGGCTGGCTTTGCATCGGCGGCTGGCTTTGCATCGGCGGCTGGCTTTGCATCGGCGGCTGGCTTTGCATCGGCGGCTGGCTTTGCATCGGCGGCTGGCTTTGCATCGGCGGCTGGCTTTGCATCGGCGGCTGGCTTTGCATCGGCGGCTGGCTTTGCATCGGCGGCTGGCTTTGCATCGGCGGCTGGCTTTGCATCGGCGGCTGGCTTTGCATCGGCGGCTGGCTTTGCATCGGCGGCTGGCTTTGCATCGGCGGCTGGCTTTGCATCGGCGGCTGGCTTTGCATCGGCGGCTGGCTTTGCATCGGCGGCTGGCTTTGCATCGGCGGCTGGCTTTGCATCGGCGGCTGGCTTTGCATCGGCGGCTGGCTTTGCATCGGCGGCTGGCTTTGCATCGGCGGCTGGCTTTGCATCGGCGGCTGGCTTTGCATCGGCGGCTGGCTTTGCATCGGCGGCTGGCTTTGCATCGGCGGCTGGCTTTGCATCGGCGGCTGGCTTTGCATCGGCGGCTGGCTTTGCATCGGCGGCTGGCTTTGCATCGGCGGCTGGCTTTGCATCGGCGGCTGGCTTTGCATCGGCGGCTGGCTTTGCATCGGCGGCTGGCTTTGCATCGGCGGCTGGCTTTGCATCGGCGGCTGGCTTTGCATCGGCGGCTGGCTTTGCATCGGCGGCTGGCTTTGCATCGGCGGCTGGCTTTGCATCGGCGGCTGGCTTTGCATCGGCGGCTGGCTTTGCATCGGCGGCTGGCTTTGCATCGGCGGCTGGCTTTGCATCGGCGGCTGGCTTTGCATCGGCGGCTGGCTTTGCATCGGCGGCTGGCTTTGCATCGGCGGCTGGCTTTGCATCGGCGGCTGGCTTTGCATCGGCGGCTGGCTTTGCATCGGCGGCTGGCTTTGCATCGGCGGCTGGCTTTGCATCGGCGGCTGGCTTTGCATCGGCGGCTGGCTTTGCATCGGCGGCTGGCTTTGCATCGGCGGCTGGCTTTGCATCGGCGGCTGGCTTTGCATCGGCGGCTGGCTTTGCATCGGCGGCTGGCTTTGCATCGGCGGCTGGCTTTGCATCGGCGGCTGGCTTTGCATCGGCGGCTGGCTTTGCATCGGCGGCTGGCTTTGCATCGGCGGCTGGCTTTGCATCGGCGGCTGGCTTTGCATCGGCGGCTGGCTTTGCATCGGCGGCTGGCTTTGCATCGGCGGCTGGCTTTGCATCGGCGGCTGGCTTTGCATCGGCGGCTGGCTTTGCATCGGCGGCTGGCTTTGCATCGGCGGCTGGCTTTGCATCGGCGGCTGGCTTTGCATCGGCGGCTGGCTTTGCATCGGCGGCTGGCTTTGCATCGGCGGCTGGCTTTGCATCGGCGGCTGGCTTTGCATCGGCGGCTGGCTTTGCATCGGCGGCTGGCTTTGCATCGGCGGCTGGCTTTGCATCGGCGGCTGGCTTTGCATCGGCGGCTGGCTTTGCATCGGCGGCTGGCTTTGCATCGGCGGCTGGCTTTGCATCGGCGGCTGGCTTTGCATCGGCGGCTGGCTTTGCATCGGCGGCTGGCTTTGCATCGGCGGCTGGCTTTGCATCGGCGGCTGGCTTTGCATCGGCGGCTGGCTTTGCATCGGCGGCTGGCTTTGCATCGGCGGCTGGCTTTGCATCGGCGGCTGGCTTTGCATCGGCGGCTGGCTTTGCATCGGCGGCTGGCTTTGCATCGGCGGCTGGCTTTGCATCGGCGGCTGGCTTTGCATCGGCGGCTGGCTTTGCATCGGCGGCTGGCTTTGCATCGGCGGCTGGCTTTGCATCGGCGGCTGGCTTTGCATCGGCGGCTGGCTTTGCATCGGCGGCTGGCTTTGCATCGGCGGCTGGCTTTGCATCGGCGGCTGGCTTTGCATCGGCGGCTGGCTTTGCATCGGCGGCTGGCTTTGCATCGGCGGCTGGCTTTGCATCGGCGGCTGGCTTTGCATCGGCGGCTGGCTTTGCATCGGCGGCTGGCTTTGCATCGGCGGCTGGCTTTGCATCGGCGGCTGGCTTTGCATCGGCGGCTGGCTTTGCATCGGCGGCTGGCTTTGCATCGGCGGCTGGCTTTGCATCGGCGGCTGGCTTTGCATCGGCGGCTGGCTTTGCATCGGCGGCTGGCTTTGCATCGGCGGCTGGCTTTGCATCGGCGGCTGGCTTTGCATCGGCGGCTGGCTTTGCATCGGCGGCTGGCTTTGCATCGGCGGCTGGCTTTGCATCGGCGGCTGGCTTTGCATCGGCGGCTGGCTTTGCATCGGCGGCTGGCTTTGCATCGGCGGCTGGCTTTGCATCGGCGGCTGGCTTTGCATCGGCGGCTGGCTTTGCATCGGCGGCTGGCTTTGCATCGGCGGCTGGCTTTGCATCGGCGGCTGGCTTTGCATCGGCGGCTGGCTTTGCATCGGCGGCTGGCTTTGCATCGGCGGCTGGCTTTGCATCGGCGGCTGGCTTTGCATCGGCGGCTGGCTTTGCATCGGCGGCTGGCTTTGCATCGGCGGCTGGCTTTGCATCGGCGGCTGGCTTTGCATCGGCGGCTGGCTTTGCATCGGCGGCTGGCTTTGCATCGGCGGCTGGCTTTGCATCGGCGGCTGGCTTTGCATCGGCGGCTGGCTTTGCATCGGCGGCTGGCTTTGCATCGGCGGCTGGCTTTGCATCGGCGGCTGGCTTTGCATCGGCGGCTGGCTTTGCATCGGCGGCTGGCTTTGCATCGGCGGCTGGCTTTGCATCGGCGGCTGGCTTTGCATCGGCGGCTGGCTTTGCATCGGCGGCTGGCTTTGCATCGGCGGCTGGCTTTGCATCGGCGGCTGGCTTTGCATCGGCGGCTGGCTTTGCATCGGCGGCTGGCTTTGCATCGGCGGCTGGCTTTGCATCGGCGGCTGGCTTTGCATCGGCGGCTGGCTTTGCATCGGCGGCTGGCTTTGCATCGGCGGCTGGCTTTGCATCGGCGGCTGGCTTTGCATCGGCGGCTGGCTTTGCATCGGCGGCTGGCTTTGCATCGGCGGCTGGCTTTGCATCGGCGGCTGGCTTTGCATCGGCGGCTGGCTTTGCATCGGCGGCTGGCTTTGCATCGGCGGCTGGCTTTGCATCGGCGGCTGGCTTTGCATCGGCGGCTGGCTTTGCATCGGCGGCTGGCTTTGCATCGGCGGCTGGCTTTGCATCGGCGGCTGGCTTTGCATCGGCGGCTGGCTTTGCATCGGCGGCTGGCTTTGCATCGGCGGCTGGCTTTGCATCGGCGGCTGGCTTTGCATCGGCGGCTGGCTTTGCATCGGCGGCTGGCTTTGCATCGGCGGCTGGCTTTGCATCGGCGGCTGGCTTTGCATCGGCGGCTGGCTTTGCATCGGCGGCTGGCTTTGCATCGGCGGCTGGCTTTGCATCGGCGGCTGGCTTTGCATCGGCGGCTGGCTTTGCATCGGCGGCTGGCTTTGCATCGGCGGCTGGCTTTGCATCGGCGGCTGGCTTTGCATCGGCGGCTGGCTTTGCATCGGCGGCTGGCTTTGCATCGGCGGCTGGCTTTGCATCGGCGGCTGGCTTTGCATCGGCGGCTGGCTTTGCATCGGCGGCTGGCTTTGCAATCGGCGGCTGGCTTTGCATCGGCGGCTGGCTTTGCATCGGCGGCTGGCTTTGCATCGGCGGCTGGCTTTGCATCGGCGGCTGGCTTTGCATCGGCGGCTGGCTTTGCATCGGCGGCTGGCTTTGCATCGGCGGCTGGCTTTGCATCGGCGGCTGGCTTTGCATCGGCGGCTGGCTTTGCATCGGCGGCTGGCTTTGCATCGGCGGCTGGCTTTGCATCGGCGGCTGGCTTTGCATCGGCGGCTGGCTTTGCATCGGCGGCTGGCTTTGCATCGGCGGCTGGCTTTGCATCGGCGGCTGGCTTTGCATCGGCGGCTGGCTTTGCATCGGCGGCTGGCTTTGCATCGGCGGCTGGCTTTGCATCGGCGGCTGGCTTTGCATCGGCGGCTGGCTTTGCATCGGCGGCTGGCTTTGCATCGGCGGCTGGCTTTGCATCGGCGGCTGGCTTTGCATCGGCGGCTGGCTTTGCATCGGCGGCTGGCTTTGCATCGGCGGCTGGCTTTGCATCGGCGGCTGGCTTTGCATCGGCGGCTGGCTTTGCATCGGCGGCTGGCTTTGCATCGGCGGCTGGCTTTGCATCGGCGCTGGCTTTGCATCGGCGGCTGGCTTTGCATCGGCGGCTGGCTTTGCATCGGCGGCTGGCTTTGCATCGGCGGCTGGCTTTGCATCGGCGGCTGGCTTTGCATCGGCGGCTGGCTTTGCATCGGCGGCTGGCTTTGCATCGGCGGCTGGCTTTGCATCGGCGGCTGGCTTTGCATCGGCGGCTGGCTTTGCATCGGCGGCTGGCTTTGCATCGGCGGCTGGCTTTGCATCGGCGGCTGGCTTTGCATCGGCGGCTGGCTTTGCATCGGCGGCTGGCTTTGCATCGGCGGCTGGCTTTGCATCGGCGGCTGGCTTTGCATCGGCGGCTGGCTTTGCATCGGCGGCTGGCTTTGCATCGGCGGCTGGCTTTGCATCGGCGGCTGGCTTTGCATCGGCGGCTGGCTTTGCATCGGCGGCTGGCTTTGCATCGGCGGCTGGCTTTGCATCGGCGGCTGGCTTTGCATCGGCGGCTGGCTTTGCATCGGCGGCTGGCTTTGCATCGGCGGCTGGCTTTGCATCGGCGGCTGGCTTTGCATCGGCGGCTGGCTTTGCATCGGCGGCTGGCTTTGCATCGGCGGCTGGCTTTGCATCGGCGGCTGGCTTTGCATCGGCGGCTGGCTTTGCATCGGCGGCTGGCTTTGCATCGGCGGCTGGCTTTGCATCGGCGGCTGGCTTTGCATCGGCGGCTGGCTTTGCATCGGCGGCTGGCTTTGCATCGGCGGCTGGCTTTGCATCGGCGGCTGGCTTTGCATCGGCGGCTGGCTTTGCATCGGCGGCTGGCTTTGCATCGGCGGCTGGCTTTGCATCGGCGGCTGGCTTTGCATCGGCGGCTGGCTTTGCATCGGCGGCTGGCTTTGCATCGGCGGCTGGCTTTGCATCGGCGGCTGGCTTTGCATCGGCGGCTGGCTTTGCATCGGCGGCTGGCTTTGCATCGGCGGCTGGCTTTGCATCGGCGGCTGGCTTTGCATCGGCGGCTGGCTTTGCATCGGCGGCTGGCTTTGCATCGGCGGCTGGCTTTGCATCGGCGGCTGGCTTTGCATCGGCGGCTGGCTTTGCATCGGCGGCTGGCTTTGCATCGGCGGCTGGCTTTGCATCGGCGGCTGGCTTTGCATCGGCGGCTGGCTTTGCATCGGCGGCTGGCTTTGCATCGGCGGCTGGCTTTGCATCGGCGGCTGGCTTTGCATCGGCGGCTGGCTTTGCATCGGCGGCTGGCTTTGCATCGGCGGCTGGCTTTGCATCGGCGGCTGGCTTTGCATCGGCGGCTGGCTTTGCATCGGCGGCTGGCTTTGCATCGGCGGCTGGCTTTGCATCGGCGGCTGGCTTTGCATCGGCGGCTGGCTTTGCATCGGCGGCTGGCTTTGCATCGGCGGCTGGCTTTGCATCGGCGGCTGGCTTTGCATCGGCGGCTGGCTTTGCATCGGCGGCTGGCTTTGCATCGGCGGCTGGCTTTGCATCGGCGGCTGGCTTTGCATCGGCGGCTGGCTTTGCATCGGCGGCTGGCTTTGCATCGGCGGCTGGCTTTGCATCGGCGGCTGGCTTTGCATCGGCGGCTGGCTTTGCATCGGCGGCTGGCTTTGCATCGGCGGCTGGCTTTGCATCGGCGGCTGGCTTTGCATCGGCGGCTGGCTTTGCATCGGCGGCTGGCTTTGCATCGGCGGCTGGCTTTGCATCGGCGGCTGGCTTTGCATCGGCGGCTGGCTTTGCATCGGCGGCTGGCTTTGCATCGGCGGCTGGCTTTGCATCGGCGGCTGGCTTTGCATCGGCGGCTGGCTTTGCATCGGCGGCTGGCTTTGCATCGGCGGCTGGCTTTGCATCGGCGGCTGGCTTTGCATCGGCGGCTGGCTTTGCATCGGCGGCTGGCTTTGCATCGGCGGCTGGCTTTGCATCGGCGGCTGGCTTTGCATCGGCGGCTGGCTTTGCATCGGCGGCTGGCTTTGCATCGGCGGCTGGCTTTGCATCGGCGGCTGGCTTTGCATCGGCGGCTGGCTTTGCATCGGCGGCTGGCTTTGCATCGGCGGCTGGCTTTGCATCGGCGGCTGGCTTTGCATCGGCGGCTGGCTTTGCATCGGCGGCTGGCTTTGCATCGGCGGCTGGCTTTGCATCGGCGGCTGGCTTTGCATCGGCGGCTGGCTTTGCATCGGCGGCTGGCTTTGCATCGGCGGCTGGCTTTGCATCGGCGGCTGGCTTTGCATCGGCGGCTGGCTTTGCATCGGCGGCTGGCTTTGCATCGGCGGCTGGCTTTGCATCGGCGGCTGGCTTTGCATCGGCGGCTGGCTTTGCATCGGCGGCTGGCTTTGCATCGGCGGCTGGCTTTGCATCGGCGGCTGGCTTTGCATCGGCGGCTGGCTTTGCATCGGCGGCTGGCTTTGCATCGGCGGCTGGCTTTGCATCGGCGGCTGGCTTTGCATCGGCGGCTGGCTTTGCATCGGCGGCTGGCTTTGCATCGGCGGCTGGCTTTGCATCGGCGGCTGGCTTTGCATCGGCGGCTGGCTTTGCATCGGCGGCTGGCTTTGCATCGGCGGCTGGCTTTGCATCGGCGGCTGGCTTTGCATCGGCGGCTGGCTTTGCATCGGCGGCTGGCTTTGCATCGGCGGCTGGCTTTGCATCGGCGGCTGGCTTTGCATCGGCGGCTGGCTTTGCATCGGCGGCTGGCTTTGCATCGGCGGCTGGCTTTGCATCGGCGGCTGGCTTTGCATCGGCGGCTGGCTTTGCATCGGCGGCTGGCTTTGCATCGGCGGCTGGCTTTGCATCGGCGGCTGGCTTTGCATCGGCGGCTGGCTTTGCATCGGCGGCTGGCTTTGCATCGGCGGCTGGCTTTGCATCGGCGGCTGGCTTTGCATCGGCGGCTGGCTTTGCATCGGCGGCTGGCTTTGCATCGGCGGCTGGCTTTGCATCGGCGGCTGGCTTTGCATCGGCGGCTGGCTTTGCATCGGCGGCTGGCTTTGCATCGGCGGCTGGCTTTGCATCGGCGGCTGGCTTTGCATCGGCGGCTGGCTTTGCATCGGCGGCTGGCTTTGCATCGGCGGCTGGCTTTGCATCGGCGGCTGGCTTTGCATCGGCGGCTGGCTTTGCATCGGCGGCTGGCTTTGCATCGGCGGCTGGCTTTGCATCGGCGGCTGGCTTTGCATCGGCGGCTGGCTTTGCATCGGCGGCTGGCTTTGCATCGGCGGCTGGCTTTGCATCGGCGGCTGGCTTTGCATCGGCGGCTGGCTTTGCATCGGCGGCTGGCTTTGCATCGGCGGCTGGCTTTGCATCGGCGGCTGGCTTTGCATCGGCGGCTGGCTTTGCATCGGCGGCTGGCTTTGCATCGGCGGCTGGCTTTGCATCGGCGGCTGGCTTTGCATCGGCGGCTGGCTTTGCATCGGCGGCTGGCTTTGCATCGGCGGCTGGCTTTGCATCGGCGGCTGGCTTTGCATCGGCGGCTGGCTTTGCATCGGCGGCTGGCTTTGCATCGGCGGCTGGCTTTGCATCGGCGGCTGGCTTTGCATCGGCGGCTGGCTTTGCATCGGCGGCTGGCTTTGCATCGGCGGCTGGCTTTGCATCGGCGGCTGGCTTTGCATCGGCGGCTGGCTTTGCATCGGCGGCTGGCTTTGCATCGGCGGCTGGCTTTGCATCGGCGGCTGGCTTTGCATCGGCGGCTGGCTTTGCATCGGCGGCTGGCTTTGCATCGGCGGCTGGCTTTGCATCGGCGGCTGGCTTTGCATCGGCGGCTGGCTTTGCATCGGCGGCTGGCTTTGCATCGGCGGCTGGCTTTGCATCGGCGGCTGGCTTTGCATCGGCGGCTGGCTTTGCATCGGCGGCTGGCTTTGCATCGGCGGCTGGCTTTGCATCGGCGGCTGGCTTTGCATCGGCGGCTGGCTTTGCATCGGCGGCTGGCTTTGCATCGGCGGCTGGCTTTGCATCGGCGGCTGGCTTTGCATCGGCGGCTGGCTTTGCATCGGCGGCTGGCTTTGCATCGGCGGCTGGCTTTGCATCGGCGGCTGGCTTTGCATCGGCGGCTGGCTTTGCATCGGCGGCTGGCTTTGCATCGGCGGCTGGCTTTGCATCGGCGGCTGGCTTTGCATCGGCGGCTGGCTTTGCATCGGCGGCTGGCTTTGCATCGGCGGCTGGCTTTGCATCGGCGGCTGGCTTTGCATCGGCGGCTGGCTTTGCATCGGCGGCTGGCTTTGCATCGGCGGCTGGCTTTGCATCGGCGGCTGGCTTTGCATCGGCGGCTGGCTTTGCATCGGCGGCTGGCTTTGCATCGGCGGCTGGCTTTGCATCGGCGGCTGGCTTTGCATCGGCGGCTGGCTTTGCATCGGCGGCTGGCTTTGCATCGGCGGCTGGCTTTGCATCGGCGGCTGGCTTTGCATCGGCGGCTGGCTTTGCATCGGCGGCTGGCTTTGCATCGGCGGCTGGCTTTGCATCGGCGGCTGGCTTTGCATCGGCGGCTGGCTTTGCATCGGCGGCTGGCTTTGCATCGGCGGCTGGCTTTGCATCGGCGGCTGGCTTTGCATCGGCGGCTGGCTTTGCATCGGCGGCTGGCTTTGCATCGGCGGCTGGCTTTGCATCGGCGGCTGGCTTTGCATCGGCGGCTGGCTTTGCATCGGCGGCTGGCTTTGCATCGGCGGCTGGCTTTGCATCGGCGGCTGGCTTTGCATCGGCGGCTGGCTTTGCATCGGCGGCTGGCTTTGCATCGGCGGCTGGCTTTGCATCGGCGGCTGGCTTTGCATCGGCGGCTGGCTTTGCATCGGCGGCTGGCTTTGCATCGGCGGCTGGCTTTGCATCGGCGGCTGGCTTTGCATCGGCGGCTGGCTTTGCATCGGCGGCTGGCTTTGCATCGGCGGCTGGCTTTGCATCGGCGGCTGGCTTTGCATCGGCGGCTGGCTTTGCATCGGCGGCTGGCTTTGCATCGGCGGCTGGCTTTGCATCGGCGGCTGGCTTTGCATCGGCGGCTGGCTTTGCATCGGCGGCTGGCTTTGCATCGGCGGCTGGCTTTGCATCGGCGGCTGGCTTTGCATCGGCGGCTGGCTTTGCATCGGCGGCTGGCTTTGCATCGGCGGCTGGCTTTGCATCGGCGGCTGGCTTTGCATCGGCGGCTGGCTTTGCATCGGCGGCTGGCTTTGCATCGGCGGCTGGCTTTGCATCGGCGGCTGGCTTTGCATCGGCGGCTGGCTTTGCATCGGCGGCTGGCTTTGCATCGGCGGCTGGCTTTGCATCGGCGGCTGGCTTTGCATCGGCGGCTGGCTTTGCATCGGCGGCTGGCTTTGCATCGGCGGCTGGCTTTGCATCGGCGGCTGGCTTTGCATCGGCGGCTGGCTTTGCATCGGCGGCTGGCTTTGCATCGGCGGCTGGCTTTGCATCGGCGGCTGGCTTTGCATCGGCGGCTGGCTTTGCATCGGCGGCTGGCTTTGCATCGGCGGCTGGCTTTGCATCGGCGGCTGGCTTTGCATCGGCGGCTGGCTTTGCATCGGCGGCTGGCTTTGCATCGGCGGCTGGCTTTGCATCGGCGGCTGGCTTTGCATCGGCGGCTGGCTTTGCATCGGCGGCTGGCTTTGCATCGGCGGCTGGCTTTGCATCGGCGGCTGGCTTTGCATCGGCGGCTGGCTTTGCATCGGCGGCTGGCTTTGCATCGGCGGCTGGCTTTGCATCGGCGGCTGGCTTTGCATCGGCGGCTGGCTTTGCATCGGCGGCTGGCTTTGCATCGGCGGCTGGCTTTGCATCGGCGGCTGGCTTTGCATCGGCGGCTGGCTTTGCATCGGCGGCTGGCTTTGCATCGGCGGCTGGCTTTGCATCGGCGGCTGGCTTTGCATCGGCGGCTGGCTTTGCATCGGCGGCTGGCTTTGCATCGGCGGCTGGCTTTGCATCGGCGGCTGGCTTTGCATCGGCGGCTGGCTTTGCATCGGCGGCTGGCTTTGCATCGGCGGCTGGCTTTGCATCGGCGGCTGGCTTTGCATCGGCGGCTGGCTTTGCATCGGCGGCTGGCTTTGCATCGGCGGCTGGCTTTGCATCGGCGGCTGGCTTTGCATCGGCGGCTGGCTTTGCATCGGCGGCTGGCTTTGCATCGGCGGCTGGCTTTGCATCGGCGGCTGGCTTTGCATCGGCGGCTGGCTTTGCATCGGCGGCTGGCTTTGCATCGGCGGCTGGCTTTGCATCGGCGGCTGGCTTTGCATCGGCGGCTGGCTTTGCATCGGCGGCTGGCTTTGCATCGGCGGCTGGCTTTGCATCGGCGGCTGGCTTTGCATCGGCGGCTGGCTTTGCATCGGCGGCTGGCTTTGCATCGGCGGCTGGCTTTGCATCGGCGGCTGGCTTTGCATCGGCGGCTGGCTTTGCATCGGCGGCTGGCTTTGCATCGGCGGCTGGCTTTGCATCGGCGGCTGGCTTTGCATCGGCGGCTGGCTTTGCATCGGCGGCTGGCTTTGCATCGGCGGCTGGCTTTGCATCGGCGGCTGGCTTTGCATCGGCGGCTGGCTTTGCATCGGCGGCTGGCTTTGCATCGGCGGCTGGCTTTGCATCGGCGGCTGGCTTTGCATCGGCGGCTGGCTTTGCATCGGCGGCTGGCTTTGCATCGGCGGCTGGCTTTGCATCGGCGGCTGGCTTTGCATCGGCGGCTGGCTTTGCATCGGCGGCTATAGAGCTAAGCTCTAGTGGTCCAGTCTATGCCCTTCTGCCCAAAGCTGCAGCTGCTTTGCCAAGTGGAGGGGCAGCGGATTCCTTGGAAGAGAAGAGGATGTTGTGGAGAGAAGTTTGGGGCTGGTTGTCTGGAACAATTCCGGCAGCTGGCTGTGTACTTGAGACCTAGTGCAGGTTGCCAATGCGCAGGGTTGTGGGTGTGGGAGCTGCGCACTTGAGCATGCTGTGCAGGGGAGCTGCTGTGTTTCATGTGTGAGTGAGTGGTGTGTGTGTGCAGGTGTTGAGCGGAGAGCTGGAGGTGCCTTTTGTTTGGAGGAGCAAGTAGGGGTGGGTGTTTAGTGTCTGTAAAGCAGGAAAGAAGGAAGGAGGGTGGTAGGTGTGAGCATGGAGCAGTGGGATGGTCTGGCAGAGAGGTGTTGCCTGGGAGAGCAGAAATGAGTCCTTCTTTCGCAGGACTGCCTTTTGGTGCTTTGGGGGACGCGCCTGCCCCTTCCTGGGATGTGCTTCTCTCTTGGAAGGTTCCCTTTTGTGCTCTGCCTGGACCCTGACTCTTTGTGCCAGAGGGGGTTACCTGCTTTGGCCAAAGCCCTTGGGAGATGGTCCCGCACACTTCTTTGAGGGTGCTGCCCGGCAGCTTTTCCCTGGGGCTTGGCCACTTCTGGTCAGCGTTTGCCAAGGGAGGACTGCTCTGAAGAAGTTGGGGATATCTCGGAGGGTGGGGGCATGTGCCTCAGCTCTGCTTTTGAGGGCCAGGAGGGGCAGCACGCAGAGATGCAGTTTGTACTGATGGCAAGTGTTCCTTAGTAAAAGGCCTCAGCTTGCTGGGACCCAAAGCCTGAGAGTGCTGTGGCAGAGCGCGTGGGCCCTCGGTTGTGCCCTGCCTTCTCTTTGGTGGCAATGGCTTTGCTGTGTTGGTCGCTTCTGGGGGCATTCTGTGCTTTGTCATATGCAGCGGTGGCCAAGCGGTGTCTGCAGGGCACAGGATAATGGCAAGAGGGAAAGGTGCTCAGCAGAGCCAGGACTGCTGCAGCTTCCTGGTGTTGATGCAGTTTTGCAGAGTTGGAGCCCTCTGCAATCTCTGCAGTGAGAGGCAATTTATAATGCTGTGTGCCAAAGGTACCCTGAAAAGCCTCAGCTGTTTGAGCCCTGGGCAATCCTCTAGGCATGACAAGAGGCTTGCGGTTTCTCTTTTTTGGCAGTCCCCTCCTTGCTCTCGGGTCTTTGGAGGTGCAGCCTGGAGTCCTTGCAGCCTCAGTGGTGTGCTGCAGGAATTGCCCAGGCTGGAGTGCAAGCTGTATTGCAGGCCCTTGACAAGGAGTGTTTTTGCTGCTGCTGCTGGGCCAGCTCTGTGGAGGCAGTGTATTTCCCTTCAGTTTTGGGGAGGGTCATGACAGGGTTCAACTGGTGGAAAGTTACAAGCAGCAAAGCATATGGGAAAGGAGAAGCAAGGAGTGAGGTACAAGGAGTTACAGGTAGCAAAGCGTATGGGAAAGGAGAAGCAAGGAGCGAGGTACGAGGAGTTACAGGTAGCAAAGCGTATGGGAAAGGAGAAGCAAGGAGCGAGGTACAAGGAGTTACAGGTAGCAAAGCGTATGGGAAAGGAGAAGCAAGGAGCGAGGTACAAGGCATGGTCGCGTGTGCGTGATCGGTGTGATGACTGGCTACCTGTGACGTGATCAGCATGATGACTGGCTTAGCAGAGTGTATCTGTAAAACCGCTGAAGCAGCTAACTTAGTATAAATATGCTCAGAAACAAACAATAAATGTCTCAAGATGCACCCCCTCTTGAGTCCGTGCCTTCATTCGCTACAAACGGCGTCCGAACAGGGACCCAGCTTGACGTAAGAAGGTGACGTCGATCCGGTAGCAAAACCTGACTGAACCAGGACTCCAAGACTGAACCGGGACTCCAAGCCTTACAAGGAGTGCGCACCCATCACCTCAACGAAGGTGAGCAGTCAGGAATCATGGGGGGAAGGTTATCCCTAGAACAGAAACCAAGTCTCCATGCGTTGAGACGGCTTCTGGACAGGCACAGTCGGGACATTTCAGAGGTAAAGTTACTAACACTCCTGGACTGGATTATGAGAAATGTACCTGACTTCCTTGCAAATGGGACATTTCAATTCGATGAATGGGCGAAAGTAGGTCAGAGACTATACGAGGAAGTGGGGACTGGAGATGTCACAGTTTGTAAGCATTTGGCTACATGGGGGAACTGTTACCAGCTCGGACAAGGAGGAGTCTCAACAGGAGGCTCAGACAAACATACCCAAGGACACCGGTGCAGCTGGGACTGATACATCCTGAGAAAGTACAGCTAAACCAGCAGAAGCCAGTTGGAGGCAAGATTAGGACTGAAACAGTTTTCCTCAAACAAGGAAGCAGGCCAAGTTGAGACCATGTATGGAAAAGTAGAGCAGAGTTCATGGCAAGACGCTGAGTGACACCTCTTCTGACACCACCAGAGACCCCCACAGAAGACCCCCAGAGACTCAGACCGCATGTGTAATGATTATGTAAATGTAGTAATTAGTTCTAGGAAATAGAATGAATATGTATAATTGTTCCTGGAAATTTAATGCATATGCATAGGATAGAGCAATATAAACTTTGGATGATGTGAGACACGGTGTGCACATTGGGTGGAGCTATCCCCCATGTACCTGGCGCCATAATAAAGAGAATGCCTGCTTCTTAATGCTGCATTGGTGTTAAGGAGTTTTTCTCCCAATTTTGGTGACAGTTTTGGCACCCCAGATGGGACTCTGCTTCTGAACCTCGTCGGATCTGTGGGATCGCAGGACCTCCAGCCGGCACCGAGGGATTCTCGGGGAGAACCTCCGATACCTGGACCATTCAATTAATTGAATGCTGTAATCATTGTAATCATGTTTACTTTAGAAGATCAGGAAAAATGGCCTAAGAATGGAAGTGTGAACTACAATACCATATTACAATTAATGTTGTTTTGCTGGAGGGAGGGGAAATGGGATGAAGTAATGTATGTAGATTTGTTTTTTGCATTAAGAGACCACCCTGAGTGGCAGAAAGATTGTGGGATGATTCCAAAGGATCCAAAGATACTAGCACTAGAGAAGGAGAGAAAGGGTCAAAAGTCGAAAAGGTGTTGTTCTGCTTGTAGTATCAGAAAGAGGTGTTTAAAGTGTAAACGGGAGGAGGAGGAGGACTTGGAGCTGTTGGTCGCCCCCCCCCCCCCCCCCGACAGAAGTGTGTGAGGGATGTCGAGGATGTTGTTGGGGAGGCTGAAGAGGCAGAAGGATTTAGCCTGATTGCAGGGAGAACAAGAGGATGCCAAGGGGAAGTGGGGGAGGTTTTACAGGCTGCCCTTCAGCAGGCGGTTGGAAATACCGGACCTGTAACAGTTCAAGTGCCTTTCTGTATAATGGAGTTAAGGTCCTGGAAGGAAATAGCAGGGAACTATAGAGAAGATCCAGAGAAAGTGGCAGAAGTGTTTGAAACTCTAATTAGGACTCAGGATCCAGATTGGAATGATTTACAGGTAATATTAGACACCCTGCTAGATGATACTGAAAAGAAGATGGTATTAAACACTGCTCGGAAGCAAGTGGAAGGAGCACTTGCTGGTAGGGATTTGCAGGGGATGCTAGATCAGAATTTTCCTGCTACAGACCCGGGGTGGGATCCTAACCTGCCAGGACCCCGGGGACTTCTAATAAGATATCAGAAGTAGATATTGTATGGTGTAAAACATGGTATGCCAAAAGCAGTTAATTGGTCCAAAATGTATGAGGTCAGACAAGAACCGACTGAATCCCCATCTGCTTTTATGGAACGATTAGAAGTTACTGCCAGGAAATCTGCCAGCCTGGATCCTGAGAAACCAGAGGAAGCCCAGCAGTTAGCTTCAACTTTTATGGGACAATTGGCGCCAGACATAAGAAGGAAACTTCAAGAATTAGAGGGGGCAGATTTGAGAGATCTGGGAAAAATGTTAGAAGTGGCCTGGATAGCTTTTAATAGGATGCAGTTTTACCAGTTGTATGGGCTAGCGGAATTCCAGGTTGGTCTAAATTGGTGAAACCAGTGAAGGTTGTTCTAAAATCTGGAGCTAAACCAGTAAGACAAAAACAGTATCCTATTAAGTGGGAGGTCCATGTACCTTTGGGCTTCTGACATTGTTCCATCCCGAAAAGTTGTTAATTGATGGAACTGCCCGTGTTCGGACACAACGGTCCACCCACAGCTTTACATCAGACTGTAATAGCGACATAGAATTGTGGGACCCAACTAAGTGTGTCTTGAGTAGTATTTTCACAGGAGTAGGAACTGCTCCCGCTTTATCACAACTTCACAAATTAGGATGCTGGCTTGCAGAGGAAGCAAATGCTACTAGTACTGCTTTGAACGCCCTGTTAACAGACACAGATTCAGTTAGACATGCCACCTTGCAGAATGGGGCTGCGATCGATTTTTTGCTATTGGCCCAAGGCCATGGCTGTCAGGATTTTGAGGGAATGTGTTGTATGAATCTGAGTGATCATTCTGAGTCAATACATACGAGCATTGCAAGATTGAAGGCGTTAACAAAACAATTGCAAGAAGATGATGGGAAAAACTTCTGGGGAGTGTTTGATTGGTTGAATATGCTTGCTGTAGGACCTTGGTTAAAACACATCCTGATTCTAGGACTTATAGCTTTTGTATTTGTTGCAATACTAATCTGTGTGCCATGCTTATTGAATTGTGTACAAAGAATGATTGACAGGAGCATGAAGCAAGTCATGACCCTGCAAGTTCATACTGCCTTAGCCTTTCAATTATTAAAGGAAGGGGGAGATGTGGAGGGTCATGACAGGGTTAAACTGGTGGAAAGTTACAAGCAGTAAAGTGTGTGGGAAAGGCGTTGCAAGCAGCGAGGTACAAGACGTTGCAAGCAGCGAGGTACAAGGCATGATCGTGCATGCGCGCGTGAGCGGTGTAATGACTGGCTACCTGTGACAATCTGCATGATAATTGGCTTAGCAAAGTGTATCTGTAAAACTGCTGAAGCAGCTAACTTTTTAGTATAAATATGCTCAGAAACAAATAAATGTCTCAAGACGCACCACCCCTTGAGTCTGTGTCTTCATTTGCTACAATCCCTGCACACTCCAACGACATCCCTGTACTGCTCCCCAGTGGCCTGTGCCTGCTTCCACCTTCCGGCCACTTCCTTCTTGTGGAGGAGTTTTGCCAGGAGCTCCTTGCTCATCCCTGCAGCTCTCCTGCCCCCTTTGCTCGACTTCCAGCTCAAGAGCAGTGCATCCCAATGAGCAGGGAGGAAGTCATCCTTGACTATTAACCAGCTCTCTTGGACCCCTCTTCCTCCTAGGGCCCCATCCCCCAAGGGATTCTTCCAGCAAGGTCCCTGAAGAGGCCAAAGTTTGCCCTGCCCAAGTCCAGGCTTGTGCTCCTACTTTTTGCCCTGCTTCCTCCTCACAGGAGCCTCAGCTCCACCATCTCATGGTCTCTGCAGCCAAGGCAGCCCCCAGCCTTCCCATCTCCAGCCAGCCCTTCCTTGTTTGGTGGTACAGAGGCCAGCAGCACACCTCTCCTCCTTGGCTCCTCCATCACCTGTGTCAGAAAGTTATCCTATCAGTGCTCTGCAGGAACCTCCTGGATTGCTTGTGCCTTGCTGTGTTGTTCCTCCAGCAGATACCAGGGTGGTTCAAGTCCCCCATGAGAACCAGGGCCTGGGACTGTGAGGCTACCTCCAGCTGTCTGTACAAGGCCTCATCTACTTCCTCTTCCCAATCAGGTGGCCTGTAGCAAACACCCACAACAGTGTCACCCATGTTAGTCTGCCCTTTAGTCCTCACCCAGAAGCTCTCAACACACTCAACATCCACCCCTAGGCACAGCTCCATCCCTTCCAGTTGCTCTCTCACATAGAGGGCCTAGCTGTGTTGTCTTTACAGCAGATATCGGGGTGGTTGAAGTCCCCCATGAGAACCAGGGCCTGCGATCGTGAGGCTACTTCCAGTTGTCTGTACAAGGCCTCATCAACATCCTCTTCCTGATCAGGTGGCCTGTAGTAAGCACCCACAACAGTGTCACCCGTGCTAGCCTGCCCTTTAATCCTCACCCATAAGCTCTCGACTCACTCTTCATCCACCCCTAGGCACAGCTCGATACATTCCAGTTGCTCTCTCACATAAAGAGCAACTCCACCACCTCACTTTCCTGGCCTGTCTTTCCTAAAAAGTACGTAGCCATCCTTGGCAGCATTCCAGTCATGTGAGCTATCCCACCATGTCTCTGTAATGGCAATGAGATCACGGCACTGCGACCGCACACAGATCTCTAGTTCTTCCTGTTTGTTCCCCATGCTGTGTGCATTGGTGCACAGGCATTTCAGAGAGGTGATTGAGCATGCAGGTTTCCCAGGAGGGATGCAAGAGGATCCTCCATAGCCACATCCCATGCGCACTTCCCTGGCTGCGTTCCCCTGCTGGAAGCGTCCTGACTTCAGCTGTCTTTTGCCAACTACCCTGGCACTATAACTCTCCCCTTCCCCTGTCTTTCCTAGTTTAAAGCCCTCCTTACCAGGTTGGTCAGCCTGTTGGCAAAGACACACATGCCCCTCTTAGTGAGGTGGATCCTATCTCTCGCCATCAGTTGTCAATCTTCAAACAGGGTCCCATGGTCGTAGAAACCAAAACCCTGTTGCCAACACCAGCGGCGCAGCCAGTTGTTAACTTGGAAAGTCCATCTCCTCCTCCTCTAATCCATCCCCCTCACTGGCAGGACTGAGGAGAAGATGGCCTGGGCTCCCAGACCCTTGACCACCATCCCCACAGCTCTGAAATCCTGCTTGATGGTCTCCAGTTTGCCCTTGGTGTCATTAGCGCCCACATGGAAGAGCAGCAGTGGGCAATAGTCCGAAGGGTGGACAAGCCTTGGCAGTCTTTCCATGACATCTCTCACACGAGCCCCTGGCAGGCAACAAACCTCTCTAGACATGAGGTCAGGTCGGCAGATAGATGCCTCCGTCCCCTGCAGCAGGGACCCCACAACAACCACCCGCTGCTTCTTCTGGGCGTTCCTGCAAGGCACAGGGTCTGTTGTCCCCGGTACTTCCCTTGCAGCCATGCCCATCTCCTCCTCATCCTGGAGGGCACTAAACCTGTTCTTCAGCTGCAAGTCTTCGGGAGGAGTAGGAGCCTTTCTCCTCCTACGAGCCGTGACCAGCTTCCAGCCGCCTTCTACAGTGTTATGATGTACCGTTTCACACGGCACAGAGCCCTCCAGCAACTCCACTGCAGTGGGGGGTTGGGACTCCCGAAGCTGCACAGTCTCCGAGAATACCCTGTCTATCTCTTGCTCATCTTCTCGGATGCTGTGCAGCCTACTGACCTCATTTTTACTTCTCATTCCATATAGTAAAAATAAACTATTTGAGCTCATGAAATAGTTAGATAAGAATATGCAGTGTCTGAATAGATGTCTGCCTGTGCAGGATCTTGTCTCCAACAGTGGCCAGTAGCAGGTGTTTGAGGAGGGAGTGCAAGAGTGGCATAAGGAGCAGGGGGATGCTGGGCATCCTCCAAAAGCTCTGCAGTCTGCACTCCAGGCTCTTACTGACGCAGAGCATCTTTTACACATCTTCCACAAGCTTGGCTAATTCATAATTTTCACACATAATCTGGCTTGCTTGATTTTATGGACATGTCACCTCAGAAGAGATCTGCTGGCCATGGAATTGTGATTTATGATGAGTATGCTTTATCTTGGGGGGGACTGTGGTGGAAGCAGTTGAGACAATCCGTAGATTATGGAAACTAACCAAACCGCTAAACTGCACAGGGAAGTGTCCATAGCCACTTAAGTAGCTGTTGGTTGTAGTGTCCCCAAAGCTTACTGCAGCCTGCTTCTCTGAAAAATGGGAAAGAGATGCAAAAGTGACAGCTATGTGCAACTTAGTTTCCTTCTTTCACTAACATTGAAAGCAGCTCTACTGAAAGCTGGCCAGTTCGTGTTAGCAGAGGGTTTTGTCCAGCCTGATTTGAAATGGGTATTCTGTGTGGTGCCGTGGATCATATGTCTCTTTCTCTGTAGAAATAAATCTATTCTTGTTGGAGGTCTCGTGTGCTAGTTTGCTGACCTTGGGATATGCCTGTTGTCAGAAACTTTGAAATTACAAAGCTGCATCTTGAAACCCCAAAGTGAACCACAGTTTGGTGGAATTCAGCTCCCTTGCTTGGTTGTTGTAATTTTTCCTTTCCCATGTTGGCAGATTGTGTTGGGTAGAAAAGGAACTCTGAAATGTGGAGAGTAGTCCTCTGCATACGTGCACATCGCTTTCATGCTCAGGGGATGATCATGTTAGTTTATAACAGTTCACTGTCTTACCAGATATCTGAAAACTGAAGCCTTGGGCTTTTTTCATCTATTTACTGAGATATGTATTGGTATCATAAGTCTGAGCTGCCAGTTTTCTACAAATGCTCAAATTTATGGTTTTTAGAAGTACTGTATTGTGAAATGATAGTTCTGTTCCATGAAGTGTTTTGTCCTTCTCCTTGCTTTGTGAATAGCTGACAAAACTTGAAAAACAACAACAAAGAAAAGAGAAGACCAGAACCTAGGTACCCTCTGAATCAAGTAGAGAAAGAAATGCCCCCCGTAACAAGGATGACCCCAGCGCAAGCAGCGGAGCAGAAGGAGATGTGTCTTCAGAGAGAGAGCCTTAGCTAATCCAAAGCAGGCCTCAGGTATGGCTCTTCCAGCCCTCTGTAAAGCTGTGTCCTACTGCTTGGCAGTCTCTAACAGCACCTGGAGACTGCAGAGAGTTACCTTGAAAGTACTACAAGGTGAAATTCTCATAATCCTGTTAGCTCTGTGAAGCCTGCAGGGCTGCTGGCGGGAAACCTCCTCTTCTGTGTGCAGCGGGTACCTGGAGTTTGCTCTGAAGTAGCCAGCTCCAGAAGATTACTGCTTTTGATTTGAGAGTATTTAAAGCAGTATCCAGGGTTTCTTTAAGCTTCTTAGCAGGACTTTTTCTCCTTTTTGTATTTACAACCATTAGTAAGTTTTGAAGCACATGCTACAGTGGGGATGGGAAGGCCTTTGCTGACACTGACTCAAAAATTTGCTTTTGGGGATCCGGGGGGAGAGCTCCAGTAGTGCCCAGTCCAAGGGGAAAGTGGGGGAGAAGGTGTGTTGACTAAGGGCTGCTGTTACACAAATTTTGGAGGAGGCTGCAGTAACTTAGATAAGTGTCTCTAACATAATTCCACTAGCCCTCAAAACTCAGTGTGATTTAAACTCAAAATATGAAAAGCAGACATCATTCTACCTAATTTTAGATATTAAACTTTCCCCTTCTTGCTTTTAATAATCAGTGGAGAAGAAATTCCCTCTGGATGTACTCATCTCTCTACTGACTAGAGAGTGAACTGCAGGTTACTGTGCTCCTAGCATAGCACATCAATGCAAGATGCGTGAATCTGGGCAGAAAAGGATGATCATGTCAAAATTGGATTGTCATGTAATGCAACAACTGGAATCACGTGTGCTCCTGCTCTCTTATGCTTTGTGCTTCAGAGCAAGTAAGCCCTTCCTGTTTTAACTTTGGAGAAGAGTAGCCACATAGGGAAGGAGATGTTGTTAGAAAGTAAAGCAAAAAAGTACTACTTCTCAGCAGCTGTCAGCCTTGCTGCTGTGCTGCAGGAATGCAAGATGTCATTTGTCCCGTCCCCTCCCCAGCTGCTGTTTATCGGTTGTGTGTTGGGATAAGAACATTTTAGCAGACAGGCGTTCATATGCCTTCTGGAATACTTTGATGAGTCTCATCTTTTCAATAGTGTTTGAAAATCTGGTGACCTGAGGAATGTTATATACTGATAATTCAGCATTAATTTTCATGCTGTGACAATAAGTGAAGATACTTTTCTTTATGTAAGTTGAAGGAATCCTGTACTTTCTGTTCTGTTTGTAGTAATGTTCCTGTTTGTTTGCCTTCAACAGTTTCTTGTACAAAAGCTACACTGGATTCTTGAAGAGAGACCTAAAAGACATTCAGCTCAGCACCACTCTTCTAGGACTTTGGAAAAGAATGAAAAATGGGGAAGTGGAATGAAGACGATCGATAGAAACCAGTATCATTCTGTATTGAAACAACCAAAGCAATGTTATCAGATTCAGTTGTTAATGTGTAGCTTCAGTAGTAAAAAAGGACTTGTAACATTTGTGCGTGTGTATTTTCACAGGACTGCTGAATGAAGGATGACTGTAGACAGATTGTAGCAGAACAGTCTCTCTCAGTACATATGCTCCACTTCAGAAAGAAATCAGGGTTTTTCCTTAAAGTTAAACTTGAATTCTGAAAATTATTGAGCAAGCTTGTATTTGGATTCTTACAGTGTCCTGTGCCGCCCGTTTCCATGGCAGTGTGTATGTCTATGTATATTTTGGTGTACTGTTCAGCTGCTATGTAACACCAAGTTAGGCAGTCCAGTCTTTCTGCATGGATTAAGATATTTAAAAAAAAAATGGCCGCCAGTCATTTATCATGTGAAACACGTGTCTTGTAAACTTTTTTAAAACCAGGAAAGACTTTATTAAAGAAATGATGCTAGCTGAGTGCTTCTATGTGTTTGCCTGTTGCACTGGGGAAGAGGCAGCAGTGTGCCTAACAAGGCAACTCATCCAGAGCAAAAAGAACAAGCCAAGAAACACCTCCTCAGGCAACTCCTCCACCTCTCTAATGTGACTATGTGATGGTGCGTGAATGTTGTGAGGGGCATGGCGATTTTGTGCCAATGTCTGCGTGGGCATGGTGTGGGTTTGGGAGGAGCGAGTGGAAGCAGAGAGGGGCAGTTCTCTTGAGGCTGCACTTGGCATGCCACTGCTATGGCAGGGGCCGAAGAGGACTTCTTGACAAGGCCTTGTTGGTGGGGGAGCCGTTTCAGAAGCTCTTGCATGCTGTGCCCATCTCTGCTTGCTGCAGAGTTGAGAGTTGTGTTCTCATTAGCGCCTCATGCCCCTTTGTGCGGTGGGCAGAGCGAGCGTGGGCTTTGTCCCTGCAGCATGGGGGCGGATGGATGGGGGAGCTGCTGCCCTTGGGCAGAAGTGTCCTGGTGCAGAGTCCCCACGTAGCCCTTTTTCTTCTGCCAAGCTGAGCCTGCCCCTTGCCACTGCCTTTGGGCAAAGAGACAGAAAAAGGAGGGTGGCAACAGGGCAACGTGGGGCCAGAGCACTAGCGTTGGGTGTGGTGGTGATTTGGGGCACTTTGGGGTTTTTCGTCACTTTGGCAAGGCAGCAGCTTCTTCCCGCTTTGCTTTGCATGGCAGCTGAGTGCCTGCCTTCTTCCTTGTGGGGTGTCCTTGCATTACAAAGCCTTTGGGAGAGCAACTCTCGAGTGCTGGAAAGGAGTGGAGAGGTGGGGCTGAGGTGGGAGCAGTGTCCGGGTTTGTGAGCGGGGCCGTGTGCCTGCGCGCGGCCCTTGTGCCATGCTTGTTGGCGTGCCAGTGGCGGGGTGGGTGCGTCTGGGGCCGGGGCGCTTGTCCCTCTTGCCGGGGAGATGGTGCCTGTTGCCGAGGCCACTGTCAGCGTTGCGCGGGGCGGCAGCGAGTTCCGTGTTCCGTGTTCTGGTCGGCGTGGAGGGAGGCTGCCCTGGCTGCAGGCTTGGTGTCCTGCTGGGCAGCCGGTGTGCTGGCGGGGGGCCCAGCACCGTCATCGGCCTGCGGTAGTGCGGGGGGCGCTGAGCTGTCCCTGGGCATTGGGGCAGAGGGAGCTGTGGGCATTTCCTCACGGCAACTTCTCTCCTCCTTTGCTTTGCTTTGTGTGGTGGCCGAGCGCGGCGCTGAGCACCTCCCGAGGACATGCCGGGCCCACGCGGCGCAGGCGAGCGCGCTGGCGTTGGCGTGTGGAGGGGGCCTGTGCTGTGGCAGATGTAAGCAGCCGCGTGGTGGGCCCCGGAGGGTTGGGGGTGATGGGGGGGGTGGGAGAGACCCGAGGACCCTTTTGGGTGGTCCTGCTTGGTGCCTCGGGGCTCTCAAAGGAGTCCTGCACACTGGTGCCAGGAGGGTCCTGCGGGGCGGTCGGGGTGTGGGGGGCTTGTTTCTGGGGGATCTGTGGCCCGGTGGCAGCCGCTGATGGCCTCGCTCCTCCTTTTCCTTTGCCCGCTGGCCGAGTGTGGCTGCAAGCAGCTCCCGAGAACGTCCCGGGCACGTGTGGTGCCGTGCAGCGCAGAGGCGAGAACGGCAGCGTTGGTGTGCGGAGGGGGGCCTTCGCCGCAGCACAGGTACGTGGCCCCGTTGCTGGACACAGGGGGCAGGGGGTGCTGGGGAGTTTGGGGAGAGGTGGCAGGGCCCTTCTGGGTGCTCCCGCCTGGTGCCTTGGGCATCTCCATGGAGTGCCCCAGGGCAGCAAAAAGGGCATCCCCTGGGGCCGGGCACTTTGGGTGACGGGGGGCTTGTTTCTCGGGGGCTGGAGCCCATCAGCAGTCGCTGATGGTCTCCTTCCTGCTTTGCTTTGCATGCCGCACGAGCATGGCGGTGGCGCTCAGCTCCCGAGGGCATACCGGGGCCGTGCGGCTTGGTGGTGCGCAGGCGATGACAGCAGCCTTGGCGTGCGAAGGGGGCCTGCGCGGCATGTGAGGTCAGCGGCTGCGTGCCGGGCCAGTTGGGGGAGGCGTAGGTGTGCGGGAGGGCCAGGAGAGTCGCCAGGGCCCTTCTGGGTGCTCCCGCCTGGTGCCTTGGGCATCTCCATGGAGTGCCCCAGGGCAGCAAAAAGGGCATCCCCTGGGGCCGGGCACTTTGGGTGACAGGGGCTTGTTTCTTGGGGGGCTGGCACTGGCATCAGCCACTGATGGCCGCGCTCCTCCTTCTCCTTTGTCCGGCGGCCGAGCATGGTGCTGAGCAGCTCCCGATGGCGTCGAGGAGCTCCCGACGGTGTCCCCAGGCCGTGCGTCTTGGCGGTGGAGGCGAGCACGCTGGTGTCTGCTGCGGGCATTCCCACTGCTCAGGAGAAACAGGCGTCTTGTCACCTTGTTTCAAAGCAGGACACACTGTATTAAAGAAACGATGCTAGCTGAGTGCCTCTTTGTGTTTGCCTATTGCATTGGGGAAGAGGCAGCAGCGTGCCTAACAAGGCAACTCATCCAGAGCAAAAAGAACAAGCCAAGAAACACCTCCTCAGGCAACTCCTCCACCTCTCCTTTGGGACTTGGTGCATGCAGTGGCTTCTGCCTGCACCAGTTCCTTTCCCAACTCAGGCACTTGCTCGCACCTTTCTCTTGATGCTCTGCCAAAGGTGGGCTAGCCCCCACACAGGCACATGCTGCATTCCCTTTGGCAGCATGCTGGCAAAGCCAAAAACAGCCATGCCTCTTCTGAAATCATTCCACCCATTTTTGGCTTAAGACCACTGCTGGCTGCTTTGCCCACAGAAAACAGCCACAGCTGCTCTTTTCCCTACTCAGGAAATCACAGAGCATTTGCTGATGGCAAGGGCTGTGTTGGCACAGACCATTCTCCAGGTAGGTCTTGCTCTTCTCCTTGGCACTAGCCCTCTGCTCTTGGCCACTGCCAAGTTTTTACCTCTTTGAGCAGCCCGTTCAGTCACTCTATCAATCCTGCCTCTTGAGGATGGTTGCATCGCTCCCAGAGGCAGGGAACAGATGCAGCAGTGTCTGGGCTCTGCTTAGAACCTCTGCGAACCTTGCTGGAAGTTGTGGGGGCGTTGTGGGGACCCTCAGAGCAACTAGAAGGTGCTTGCTGCTGACAGGTAAGCAGAGCTAGGTAAGGACAGCTACAGCAGGCCTGAACTTCTCCTGGGAAGCTCTAGCCAGCTGTAGCTGCTGCTGCTGCTAAGGAGCTCTGTTGGTTGCCCTTGCTGAGGGCAAGAGAGGGAGGTGGGGCCTTTGCTCCAGCTGACCCTTGATTTGGGTGGGTCAAGCACCCTGTTAGTCAGGGCTAGGGAGAGGCCTAGAGAAGTGCCAGGCCCAGAGCCCCAGCTCCCTGGGGCAGTGGGGCTGAGGCAGCAGTTTGTGTGGCAGCTGGGTGCAAAGAAGGGGCCCTTGTCTCTGACCACAGTAGCATACACTTTCTCAGCTATGGTTATGACACACTGCAGCGTGCGTTCGCCAGGAGCTGTTGGAGTTGCTGCCTCTGCCATGGGGGAGGCTTCCACCCACCCAGACAGACCTGCTGACAGTGGATGCAGCCCTGCAGGTCTTGGGCTGCAGGGAGTGCCTGGGGCCTCTCTGTGAGCCTGGGGCTGGCAGTCATCTTTTCTGCAGAAGGTGTGCTGTTGTTGACGAGTGCTGTTGCCAGGTCAAGGAGCTATAGGAGGAAGTAAGTAGGCTGCGTAGCATCTGAGGAGATGAGCAAGAGATGGATAGGATCTTCTCAGAGACCCTACAGCTTCAGGAGTCTCATCCCCCCACAGCAGTGGAGGTGCATGTGGGCTCTGTGCCGTGGCAATGCTAAGTCATAACTCCATAGAAGATGAAGGCTGGGAGCTGGTCACTCCTCAAGTGAGGAGAAAGGCTCTTGCTCCTCCTGAAGACTTGCAGCTGATGAACAGGTTCAGTGCCCTCCAAGCTGAGGAGGGGCTGGGCATGGCTTCAAGTGAAGCAACTGAGCTCATGGACCCTGTGCCATGCAGGAACCCCTGGAAGAAGTGGTGCGTGATTGTTGTGGGTGACTCCCTGCTGCAGGGCACAGAAGCACCCATCTGCTGACCTGACCTCTTGTCAGCAGAGGTTTGCTGCCTGCTGGGCACTCGAATCTGAGATGCCAAGCAAAGACTGCCGGGGCTTGTCCCACCCCTCCGACTATTGCCCCCTGCTGCTCTTCCATGTGGGCACCAACAATACTGCCAAGGGCAGCTTGGAAAGAGTGATGCTGCAAGTAAACAACCAGCTGTGCTGCTGGTTTTGGCAGCAGGGTTTTGGTTCCTATGACCATAGGCCTCTGTTTGAAGACCAACTATGGATTGGGAGAGGTGGGATCCACCTCACCTAATGGGGCACACACTTCTTTGCCAACAGCCTGGCCAACCTGGTACGCAGGGCTTTTAACTGGGAAAGATGGGGAAGGGGAGAATTATAGAGACCATGCAGTCAGCAAAACAGGGCTCAAGCAGGGATACTGCCAGCAATTGCAGGCAGCTAAGGCAGGACCTCCAAGACAAGACAATGGGGAATCCTCTTGCACCCCTCCTGGGAAATCAGCAAGTCACCCCTGCATATACTGTACCTCTGAGGCTTTAAAATCACAACTAGTTGTGGTTCCTTGCAGATGGGCTGCATTCAGTCTGGTGAGCTGCTGCTCTGCCACTAGCCGGGCAACTACCTTGCTGTCATGCTCTGGGTGTGACTCTGAGCTAGGCAGGTGGTTGGAGTCCCACATATTGCCAGCCCAAGTTTCTGCATCCCAACCCGCTTTTTGCACCAGTGCCCGCAGCACCAGGGGATGGACATCTCTCCGTCCCCACTCTCGCTGTGGGCTAGTTGCAATGTAGGTAGCCAGAATGGCACATTGGGGCTCCAGCTTCTTGCCTTGCTCTGCGCTTGCAGTTGCAACCTCTTGGGACAGTTTGCAAGCCTCCTTAGCACCTTCGAGGTCACTTTCCAACAGCCCATTTTGCTGGTGCTGTGTCAGCAACACCTTGTCCAGGGTGTGGAGTGCAGTCGGGAAGATCCACCCCAGATCCCCTGCTGCCTTTTGCATTGCTAGACCTGCTTTTTGCAGTTGGAGCTTGGATACCAGTTCCACTAGCTGCTCTGGGCATCCCCCCAGCTCACTCTCTACCTCCGGCCATGCTGCGCAGGTGACCCACTGTGGCGTGAAGGGAGGGAAGAAAGGCCCTTCTTTAGCTTGGTAATTGAGGTTGGTCTGCCAGAGCCCCTTCTTCAAGGACTTTCCCTGAGTCTAGTTTCACAAAGCTGTAGATTTTATTAAAGCAACAGCTAACAGAGGCAGCCAACAGATGCAGCAGTTTGCGCAGCAGTTTGCGCAGAAGGGCGCACGAAGATACCTTCGTTTCTGATCCCTGTGGTGTATGCTTCCTCAAGTATGGTCATGACACGCCACAGAGCGCAATCCCCAGTGGCTGTTAGAGTTGCTGTGTCGGCTGTTTCTGAGGCTGGGACCCAGATGGACCCTCTGACAGTAGTTGCAGCTCTACAGGTCTCAGGCTGCAGGGAGTGCTTGGGGCCTCTCCAGGAGGCCTGGGCTGGCAGTCAGCTCTCCTGCAGGAGGTGTGCTGTTGTTGATGAGCTATGTCGTCAGGTAAGGGAGTTAGGGGAGGTGGTCAGTAGGCTCTGTAGCATCCGAGAAGATGAGCAAGAGATAGACAGGGTATTCTCGGAGACTGCAGCTTTGGGAGTCCCAACCCCCCACAGCAGTGGAGTTGCTGGAGGGCTCTGTGCCGTGTGAAACAGTACATCATAACACTGTAGAAGGCACCTGGAAGCTGGTCACGGCTCGTAGGAGGAGAAAGGCTCCTATTCCTCCTGAGGACTTGCATTTGAAGAACAGGTTTGGTGTCCTCCAGGGTGAGGAGATGGGCATGGCTGCAAGGGAAGTACCGGGGACAACAGACCCCATGCCTTGCAGGAACACCCAGAAGAAGCAACGGGTGGTTGTTGTGGGGGACTTCCTGCTGCAGAGGATGGAGGCATCTATCTGCCGACCCGACCTCATGTCTAGAGAGGTTTGTTGCCTGCCAGGGGCTCGTGTGAGAGATGTCATGGAAAGACTGCCAAGGCTTGTCCACCCTTCGGACTATTGCCCACTGCTGCTCTTCCATGTGGGCGCTAATGACACCAAGGGCAAACTGGAGACCATCAAGCAGGATTTCAGAGCTGTGGGGATGGTGGTCAAGGGTCTGGGAGCCCAGGCCATCTTCTCCTCAGTCCTGCCAGTGAGGGGGATGGATTAGAGGAGGAGGAGACGGACTTTCCAAGTTAACAACTGGCTGCGCCGCTGGTGTTGGCAACAGGGTTTTGGTTTCTATGACCATGGGACTCTGTCTGAAGATTGACTATGGATTGGGAGAGATGGGATCCACCTCACTAAGCAGGGCATGTGTGCCTTTGCCAACAGGTTGGCCAACCTGGTAAGGAGGGCTTTAAACTAGGAAAGACAGGGGAAGGGGAGAGTTATAGTGCCAGGGCAGCTGGCAAAAGACAGCTGAAGTCAGGACGCTTCCAGCAGGTGAATGCAGCCAGGGAAGTGCGCATGGGATGTGGCTATGGAGGATCCTCTTGCATCCCTCCTGGGAAACCTGCATGCTCGATCACCTCTCTGAAATGCCTGTACACCAATGCACACAGCATGGGGAACAAACAGGAAGAACTAGAGATCTGTGTGCGGTCGCAGGGCCGTGATCTCATTGCAGTTACGGAGACATGGTGGGATAGCTCACATGACTGGAGTGCTGTCATGGATGGCTACATGCTTTTTAGGAAAGACAGGCCAGGAAAGTGAGGTGGTGGCATTGTTCTTAATGTGAGAGAGCAACTGGAATGTATGGAGCTGTGCCTAGGGGTGGATGAAGAGCGAGTCGAGAGCTTATGGGTGAGGATTAAAGGGCAGGCTAGCATGGGTGACACTGTTGTGGGTGTTTACTACAGGCCACCTGATCAGGAAGAGGAAGTCGATGAGGCCTTCTACAGACAGCTGGAAGTAGCCTCACGATTGCAGGCCCTGGTTCTCATGGGGGACTTCAACCACCCCGATATCTGCTGTAAAGACAACACAGCTAGGCCCTCTATGTGAGAGAGCAACTGGAAGGGATGGAGCTGTGCCTAGGGGTGGATGTTGAGTGTGTTGAGAGCTTCTGGGTGAGGACTAAAGGGCAGACTAACATGGGTGACACTGTTGTGGGTGTTTGCTACAGGCCACCTGATTGGGAAGAGGAAGTAGATGAGGCCTTGTACAGACAGCTGGAGGTAGCCTCACAGTCCCAGGCCCTGGTTCTCATGGGGGACTTGAACCACCCTGGTATCTGCTGGAGGAACAACACAGCAAGGCACAAGCAATCCAGGAGGTTCCTGCAGAGCACTGATAGGATAACTTTCTGACACAGGTGATGGAGGAGCCAAGGAGGAGAGGTGTGCTGCTGGCCTCTGTACCACCAAACAAGGAAGGGCTGGCTGGAGATGGGAAGGCTGGGGGCTGCCTTGGCTGCAGAGACCATGAGATGGTGGAGCTGAGGCTCCTGTGAGGAGGAAGCAGGGCAAAAAGTAGGAGCACAAGCCTGGACTTGGGCAGGGCAAACTTTGGCCTCTTCAGGGACCTTGCTGGAAGAATCCCTTGGGGGATGGGGCCCTAGGAGGAAGAGGGGTCCAAGAGAGCTGGTTAATAGTCAAGGATGACTTCCTCCCTGCTCATTGGGATGCACTGCTCTTGAGCTGGAAGTCGAGCAAAGGGGGCAGGAGAGCTGCAGGGATGAGCAAGGAGCTCCTGGCAAAACTCCTCCACAAGAAGGAAGTGGCCGGAAGGTGGAAGCAGGCACAGGCCACTGGGGAGCAGTACAGGGATGTCGTTGGAGTGTGCAGGGATTGTAGCAAATGAAGACAGACTCAAGGGGTGGTGCGTCTTGAGACATTTATTTGTTTCTGAGCGTATTTATACTAAAAAGTTAGCTGCTTCAGCAGTTCTACAGATACACTTTGCTAAGCCAGTCATCATGCAGATTATGTCACAGCAGCCAATCAGTACACTTATCACGCTCGCATGCACGATCATGCCTTGTACTTTGCTACTTGCTTCTCCTTTCCCACAGCTTGCTACTTGCAACTTTCCTCCCTTGTACCTTGTTACTTGCTTCTCTTTTCCCATACGCTTTGCTACTTGTAACTCCTTGTACCTCGCTACTTGTTTCTCTTTTCCCATACGCTTTGCTGCTTGTAACTTTCCACCAGTTTAACCCTGTTATGACCCTCCACATCTCCCCCTTCCTTTAATAATTGAAAGGCTAAGGCGGTATGAACTTGCAGCGTCGTGACTTGCTTCATACTTCGATCAATCATTCTTTGTATGCAATTCAATCAGCATGGCACACAGATTAGTATTGCAATAAATACAAAACTTATTATAAGTACTAGAATCAGTATGCATTTTAACCAAGGTCCTACAGCAAGCATATTCAACCAATCAAACATTCCCCAGAAGTTTTTCCCATCGTCTTCTTGCAATTGTTTTGTTAACTCCTTCAATCTTGCAATGCTCGTATGTATTGACTCAGAATGATCACTCAGATTCATACAGCACATTCCCTCAAAATCCTGACAGCCATGGCCTTGGGCCAATAGCAAAAAATCGATCGCAGCCCCATTCTGCAAGGTGGCATGTCTAACTGAATCTGTGTCTGTTAACAGGGCGTTCAAAGCAGTACTAGTAGCATTTGCTTCTTTTGCAAGCCAGCATCCTAATTTGGTAAGTTGTGACAAAGCATGAGCAGTCCCTATCCCTGCAAAAATGCTACCCAAAATATGCTTAGTTGGGTCCCACAATTCTATGTTGCTACTACAGTCTGATGTAAAGCTGTGGGTGGACCGTTTTGTCCGAACACGGGCAGTTCCATCAATTAACAACTTTTCGGGATGGAACAATGTCAGAAGCCCAAAGGTACATGGGCCTCCCACTTAATAGGATACTGTTTTTCTCTTACTGGTTTAGCTCCAGATTTTAGAACAACCTTCACTGGTTTTGCCAATTTAGACCAACCTGGAATTCCGCTAGCCCATACAACTGGTAAAACTGCATCCTATTAAAAGCTATCCAGGCCACTTCTAACATTTTTCCCAGATCTCTCGAATCTGCCCCTTCTAATTTTTGAAGTTTCCTTCTTATGTCTGGGGCCGATTGTCCCATAAAAATTGAAGCTATCTGCTGGGCTTCCTCTGGTTTCTCAGGATCCAGGTTGGTATATTTTCTGGCAATAACTTTTAATCGTTCCATAAAAGCAGATGGGGAGTCAGTCAGTTACAATATCCATTTCTGATATCCTGTTAGAAGTCCCCGGGGTCCTGGCAGTTAGGATCCCACCCCGGGTCTGTAGCAGGAAAATTCTGATCTAGCATCCCCTGCAAATCCCCACCAGCAAGTGCTCCTTCCACTTGCTTCCGAGCAGTGTTTAATACCATCTTCTTTTCAGTATCATCTAGCAGCGTGTCTAATATACCTGCAAATCATTCCAATCTGGATCCTGAGTCCTAATTAGAGTTTCAAACACTTCTGCCACTTTCTCTGGATCTTCTCTATAGTTCCCTGATATTTCCTTCCAGGACCTTAACTCCATTATACAGAAAGGCAGTTTAGCTGTTACTGGTCCGGTATTTCCAACCTCCTGCCGAAGGGCAGCCTGTAAAACCTCCCCCGCTTCCCCTTGTCGTCCTCTTGTTCTCCCTGCAATTGGGCTAAATCCTTCTGCCTCTTCAGCCTCCCCAACAACATCCTCGACATCCCCCCCCCACCTCTGTTGGGGGGTGACCAGCAGCTCCAAATCCTCTTGCTCCTCCTGTTTAGACTTTAAACACCTCTTCCCGATACTACAAGCAGAACAACACCTTTTCAACTTTTGACCCTTTCTCTCCTTCTCTAGTGCTAGTATCTTTGGATCCTTTGGAATCATCCCACAATCTTTCTGCCATTCGGGGTGGTTTCTTAATGCAAAAAACAAATCTACATACATTACTTCATCCCATTTCCCCTCCCTCCAGCAAAACAACATTAATTGTAATATGGTATTGTAGTTCACACTTCCATTCTTAGGCCATTTTTCCTGATCTTCTAAAGTAAACATGATTATGATGATTACAGTATTCAATTAATTGTTCTCTGGTAAGGGTACCTCCTGGTGGACCTGCCTCCTCTTTCCAATGCTTTAAAATACATCCCAGGGGTGAATTCTTCAAAATCCCCCCCCTCTTTCGACGCTTGGTTACCCATAATCACAAAATCCACAAAACAAAGTCCAATAACATTCCAAATGTCAAATTGCCACACAAATCAAGCAATTTGGGACTCTAACCCGACCTTTTCAAGAAAGGAATGCCTTTACCTTCCCAGGGGTCTTGTTCAGAGCTCTTCGGTCCAGGTATCGGAGGTTCTCCCCGAGAATCCCTCGGTGCCGGCTGGAGGTCCTGCGATCCCACGGATCCGACGAGGTTCAGAAGCAGAGTCCCATCTGGGGTGCCAAAACTGTCACCAAAATTGGGAGAAAAACTCCTTAACACCAATGCAGCATTAAGAAGCAGGCATTCTCTTTATTACGGCGCCAGGTACACGGGGGATAGCTCCACCCAACGTGCACACCGTGTGTCGCATCATCCAAAGTTTATATTGCTCTATCCTATGCATATGCATTAAATTTCCAGGAACGATTATACATATTCATTCTATTTCCTAGAACTAATTACTACATTTACATAATCATTACGCATGAAGTCTGAGTCTCTGGGGGTCTTCCGTGGGGGTCTCTGGTGGTCCCTAGTGGTGTCAGAAGAGGTGTCACTCAGTGTCTTGCCATGAACTTTGCTCTACTTTTCCATACATGGTCTCAACTTGGCCTGCTTTCTTGTTTGAGGAAAACTGTTTCAGTCCTAATCTTGCCTCCAACTGGCTTCTGCTGGTTTAGCTGTACTTTCTCAGGATGTGTGGGTCCCAGCTGCACCGGTGTCCTTGGGTATGTTTGTCTGAGCCTCCTATTGAGACTCCTTCTTGTCCGAGCTGGTAGCAGTTCCCCCATGTAGCCAAATGCTTACAAACTGTGACATCTCCAGTCCCCACTTCCTCGTATAGTCTCTGACCTACTTTCGCTCATTCATCAAGTTGACATGTCCCATTTGCAGGGAAGTCAGGTACATTTCTCGTAATCCAGTCCAGGAGTGTTAGTAACTTGCCCTCCGAAACATACCAATTCTTCCTGTCCAGAAGCCATCTTAAAACGTCCAGGCTTTGTTTCTGTTCTAGGGATAACCTTCCCCCCATGATTCCTGACTGCTCACCTTCGTTGAGGTGATGGGTGCACACTCTTTGTAAGGCTTGGAGTCCTGGTTCAGGCTTGTTGTCCTGGTTCAGTCTTGTTGTCCTGGTTCAGTTGGGTTTCGCTACCGGATCGGCGTTGCCTTCTTACGCCGAGCTGAGTCCCTGTTTGGGCGCCATTTGTAGCAAATGAAGGCACAGACTCAAGAAGTGGTGCATCTTGAGACATTTATTGTTTGTTTCTGAGCATATTTATTCTAAGAAGTTAGCTGCTTCAGCAGTTTTACAGATACACTTTGCTAAGCCAATCATCAGGCTGATCATGTCACAGGTAGCCAGTCATTACACCGATCACGCACACGGCGATCATGCCTTGTACTTTGCTACTTGCTTCTCCTTTCCCACAGCTTGCTACTTGCAACTTTCCTCCCTTGTACCTTGTTACTTGCTTCTCTTTTCCCATACGCTTTGCTGCTTGTAACTTTCCACCAGTTTAACCCTGTCATGACCCTCATGACCCTCCACAGTTGGGGGCCTCCTTGGCTGCGGAGACCATGAGATGGTGGAGCTGAGGCTCCTGTGAGGAGGAAGCAGGGCAAAAAGTAGGAGCACAAGCCTGGACTTGGGCAGGGCAAACTTTGGCCTCTTCAGGGACCTTGCTGGAAGAATCCCTTGGGGGATGGGGCCCTAGGAGGAAGAGGGGTCCAAGAGAGCTGGTTAATAGTCAAGGATCGCTTCCTCCCTGCTCATTGGGACGCACTGCTCTTGAGCTGGAAGTCGAGCAAAGGGGGCAGGAGAGCTGCAGGGATGAGCAAGGAGCTCCTGGCAAAACTCCTCCACAAGAAGGAAGTGGCCGGAAGGTGGAAGCAGGCACAGGCCACTGGGGAGCAGTACAGGGATGTCGTTGGAGTGTGCAGGGAGAGCACTAGGAAGGCCAAGGCCCATTTGGAGCTGCAACTGGCAAGGGATGTCAAGGACAGCAAGAAGGGCTTCCTTATATACATCTGTACCAAAGGGAAGACTAGGGAGAATGTGGGCCTGCTGCTGCCTGGGGCAGGGGCCCTGGTGACAAAGGGTACAGAGAAGGCAGAGATGCTGAGTGCCTTCTTTGCTTCAGTCTTTACTGCTAAGACCAGCCCTCGGGAATCCCAGACCCTGGAGCCCAGGCAGAAAGTGTGGAGAAAGGAAGATTTGCCCTTGGTGGAAGAGGGTCAGGCTAGAGATCATTTAGGCAAACCTGACATCCACAAGTCTGTGGGCCTTGATAGGATGCACCCACGAGTGCTGAGGGAGCTGGTGGACACCATTGCTAGGCCACTCTCCATCATCCTGGAAAGAGCATGGAGATCGGGAGAGGTGCCTGAGGACTGGCAGAAAGCTGCTGTCACTGCAGCCTTCCAAAAGGGCAAGAAGGAGGAGCCAGGGAACTACAGGCTAGTCAGCCTCACCTCCATCCCTGGAAAGGTGATGGAGCAGCTCATCCTGGAGGCCATCTCCAAGCATGTGGAGGACAAGAAAGTGCTCAGGAGTAGTCAGCATGGCTTCACCAAGGGGAAATCATGCCTAACCAATCTGATAGCCTTCTCTGATGGGATGACTGGCTGGGTAGATGAGGGGAGAGCAGTGGATGTTGTCTCCCTTGACTTCAGGGAGGCTTTTGAGGCTGTCTCCCATTACATCCTTTTTGGCAAGCTCAGGAAGTGTGCGTTAGATGAGTGGAGAGTGTGGTGGATTGAGACGTGGCTGAAAGGCAGAGCTCAGAGGGTTCTGCTCTGTGGAGAAGGACTGGGAGTGCTGGTGGACACGAAGTTGACCATGAGGCAGCAATGTGCCCTTGTGGCCAAGAAGGCCAATAGGATCCTTGGGTGCATCAGGAAGAGTGTTGCCACCAGGCAGAGGGAGGTGATGCTCCCCCCCTCTCCTCAGCCCTGGTGAAGCCGCATCTGGAGTACTGTGTCTAGTTCCACTGAAGCGAGTCCAGCAGAGGACTACAAAGATGATTAGGGGACTGGAGTATCTCCCCTATGAGGAAAGGCTGAGAGAGCTGGGCCTGTTCAGCCTGGAGAAGAGAAGACTGAGAGGGCATCTTATCAATGTATACAAATAGCTGAAGGGAGGGTGTCAAGAGGATGGGGCCAGACTCTTGTCAGTGGTGCCCAGTGACAGGACGCGAGGCAACAGGCACAAACTGAAATAGAGGGAATTCCCTATGAACATGAGAAAAAAACTTCTTCACTGTGACGGTGACAGAGCCCTGCAACAGGTTGCCCAGAGAGGTTGTGGAGTCTCCTTCTCTGGAGATTTTCAAAAGCCGCCTGGATGCCATCCTGTGCAACGTGCTCTAGGTGACCCTGCTTGAGCAGGGGAGTTGGACTAGATGATCTCCAGAGGTCCCTTCCAACCTCAACCATTCTGTGAGTCTGTGTGGTGCTTTGCAGCATCTTAGTCCGGATGGTTTTGCTCATGGGGATCTGATCCAGTCCTGTAAACTCAGGGGAGTGAATTCTGGACAGCATTCCTGATTGCTGCAGCTGGTTTATTCCTGCTGCCACAGTAGTCCACTCGGTGAGCCTGTCACTGATGGCAGTCGGCCAGGTTAGCTGCGCTGCACACAGCACCCCCTCCATTAGGAAGGGGGAAACGTTTTGGTTTTGCTGCTGCAGGGTATGGAGGTGCTGCGCAGCATGGCATCCTGGGGCAGAGCCTCCATTCCATCGAGTTCCCCTCTAGTAAAAGCAACCGCATCCACCCCGTCATCCCACAGCCTTGACAGCCACTCTAATAACCCTTCACGGTGCTGCTGCCTGTAGCACCCCTGCATATCCTGTGCCTCTGAGGCTTTGAAATCGCAACTAGTTGTGGTTCCTTGCAGATGGGCTGCATTCAGTCTGGTGAGCTGCTGCTCTGCCACTGGCCGGGCAGCTACCTTGCTGTCATGCTCTGGGTGTGACTCTGAGCTAGGCAGGTGGTTGGAGTCCCACATATTGCCATCCCAAGTTTCTGCATCCCAACCCACTTTTTGCACTGGTGCCCACAGCACCAGGGGATGGACATCTCTCTGTCCCCACTGTCGCTGTGGGCAATTTGCAATGTAGGTAGCCAGAATGGGACAAGCTTCTTGCCTTGATCCACGCTTGCAGTTACAACCTCTTGGGACAGTTGGCGAGCCTCCTTAGCACCTTCGAGGTCACTTTCCAACTGCCCATTTTGCTTCTGCTGCGTCAGCAACACCTTGTCCAGGGTGCGGGGCGCAGGCAGGAAGATCCACCCCAGATCCCCTGCTGCGGTTTGTGCCGCCAGCCCTGCTTTTTGCAGTTGGAGCTTGGAAACCAGTTCCACTAGCTGCTCTGGGCATCCCCCCAGCTCACTCTCTACCTCCGGCCATGCTGCGCGGGTGACCCACTGTGGCGTGAAGGGAGGGAAGAAAGGCCCTTCCTTAGCTTGGTAATTGAGGTCGGCCTGCCAGAGCCCCTTCTTCAAGGACTCTCCCTGAGACAGTTTTGCAAAGCTGTAGATTTTATTAAAGCAACAGATGTAACAGATTCCGTATTGCCAGTGATGAATGCACTTGCTGCAACAAATGTTCTTTCTTTGAGCTCAAACTAAGAATTAAGTGCTTTCAATAATAATAGGTTTCCCCAGGTAACATCTGACATTGTCAGAGGCACAAATCTTACCAAAGAGGCGTCGCTGTTTGAGGGAGGGAAGAAGGAGGCTCACTCATCAGCAATCTCCAGTGAACAGTTTGGGGGTTCCGTTTTCTTCCCTTCCCAAAACTTTAGGGAGCTGTACTCTCTTTTATAGTCACTGAGGAGATGTGAAGCGCGGCAGTCATACTTCATTGGCTACATTGCCATTTGCTCAATTCCTGTGGGGTATGCCCCCCTTACTTACATATCGTTATGCAGCAAAGGGCATGGTTTTTAATATGGTAATCGGGGATACTGAGGCTAGAGGCACTATAGGTCAACGCTTAGTCCATGATCAGCAAATTTTTCGATATGCAACCCTTTGCGGTCAGGGGCAGAATACGATACCTTCATATCACTCCCTCCTCCGCCCTGCAACTGGATAAAACTTTCCAGCCTTCCCCAGCTAGTTTGTTCCTCACGTTGCAAAAGGGTGGTATGCTTTGTCTGCCACGGGTCTCCTTTGTGCCCCCCCTCCTTTCCTCCCGAATTCTCTCCTGACTCCACACCCACCCGGCCACCTTGTGAGCCATGGGTGCACACGGACCCGTAGCGGGCTACCTGGGAATGCAGCTCCCTGCCTCCCCCTTCTCCTCTCACCCACAAAGAGGCATCTCCACACCCGTATCCTGCCCACTACGCCAAAGGTGACGGCAAGGCGGGCGAGAGAGGGTCAGATGCTAGCTGAGAGAAACAGTCAGAGTTGGTGAGGGGTTAAACAGCGTAGATTTACTAAAGGACTTGCACTCCAAGCTGCATGAGGAGCCCTGGGAAGTGCATGGAGGCGGTGCTGATGGGAGGCTGCTGCACGCATGGGTTGGAAGCCCAGGCGAGACTCCACTTGGTGCATCCTAAGGGCCCCTTTGCTCTACTGCAACTAGTTCCTTCTCTCAGCTGTGCTAACCTTGAGAACCTACTGTCTGGGAAGCAAATAGGTGTTGTTGACACAACTGTTGTCCCAAACTGGGGATTCGTTACCTGGTGTGCAATGAGTCAATCTACACAGAAAGTCGAGATACCGTTTTATTTTGATGTTGCACAGAATCGGGTGCCAGGTGGTAAATCCACAAAGCTAGCACACCAAGTATTTCTTTCTCTATCCTTCTATTTATACAGTTGTTCTCAGCCAGAAGCTGCCTCTTGTTCCGCCCCTATTACATGACTGCTTAAATTATTTGCATATTGCTTCCACTGCAGTTCTCACTAGTGGGGAATGTCTGCCCACAATTAGGGGGTCTTCAACC
Source organism: Apteryx mantelli (assembly GCF_036417845.1). NCBI lineage: Eukaryota > Metazoa > Chordata > Aves > Apterygiformes > Apterygidae > Apteryx > Apteryx mantelli. The sequence goes on along the minus strand of NW_027118490.1, from coordinate 244,124 downwards.
TAGTGGTGTGATTTTTAGCATTATAATGAGGAGACTTCACTTTAGGTTAGAGCTAGTTACTGTTTTCTGCTGACTGACTAGATATATACGTATTTCCAAGAGGTTCCTAACTTGAAGGACGAACATCATGGCAAAACACTGAAGCTCAGCATTACAGTTCTTGTTTGACTGGAGTAGGCATGCAAGAAAGCAGCAGGGGCCCAAGAGAAGTTGTGGGTGCTTCCTTGATGGTGTGTGAACCGTGTCAGGGGCAGGGTGATTCTTGTGCCAATGTCTGAGGAGACAAGGTGTCAGCTTGTAAAAAAGAGGAAGTGCCAAAAGCCAGCTATTGTGTTCTGCACTAGGCATGCAGGACAAGAGGAGGGCCTGAAGACAACTTCTCCGCAAGAGCAAATCTCGAGTGCTGGAGAGGACTGGAGAGGTGTGGTGAGGTGGGAGCAATGTCTGGGTTTGTGAGCGGGGCCTTGTGCCTGTTGCTGAAGCCATTGCCAGCGCTGTGTGGGAGGGCCGTGAGTTCTGGACGCAAGAGCCAGCCGCCGACGCAAGAGCCAGCCGCCGACGCAAGAGCCAGCCGCCGACGCAAGAGCCAGCCGCCGACGCAAGAGCCAGCCGCCGACGCAAGAGCCAGCCGCCGACGCAAGAGCCAGCCGCCGACGCAAGAGCCAGCCGCCGACGCAAGAGCCAGCCGCCGACGCAAGAGCCAGCCGCCGACGCAAGAGCCAGCCGCCGACGCAAGAGCCAGCCGCCGACGCAAGAGCCAGCCGCCGACGCAAGAGCCAGCCGCCGACGCAAGAGCCAGCCGCCGACGCAAGAGCCAGCCGCCGACGCAAGAGCCAGCCGCCGACGCAAGAGCCAGCAAAGCCTGGATACAGAGGACCAACAAATCTACGTAAGCAAATGACCAGGTCACTGCTCCGAGGCTCATTCTCACAATTGCATGCAGCTCCCTTTGCCCCACTGCACAGACATCATGCTCCCTTGCCAAGCTTCTCACCCCTCGGAGCTGCTGGGAAGGGGCCTGTTTGGAAGTGAGACTAAGTCCCAGTGTCCTGGGGTTTCTTCCTCCCCTGGGCTCAGGCTGCGCAGCTGATGGGTAGGGCTTGACTAGGTTCCCCTCCAGGGGAGGGGAAAGGTGCCTGCTGAGTTGGAAGGCAACTCAGCTGGGCTTCTGGGGACCATCTTCTCAGCAAGGGAGAGGAATTGCTCATGGTGCCTCAGCAGCCTTTTGTAGCTGAGCTGGGGAGCAGCTCAAAGGAGAAGCTCTTCATTCGAAGCAACCTAGCCCCAACGTTCCCTGAAGGAGTTTCAGGAGCACAGAGAAGAGCCTGCTCTCCAGCAGGCAACTCAAATGCTCTGTGACCTTGCCTTCTTCACGCTCATATTTGGCCCTCCAGCAGCTGCCTCATAAACCTGTCTGCGGAGAGCTTGCATCCTGTCCTCAGGCAGCCTTTGCGGCAGTGGAGGGGGAGGATATGTTCCCTTTGCACGGGTGCCACCAAAGGTCTGAATTCTTCACCCACCTGAGGGGCACTTTAAAGAGGGCCTGAGGTGACCGCGGGTTATGGTATTTGGCCTGCTCAGAGGCTGTGTGATTATTGGCAGTGGTGGCATCTGCCTGCTCCTTTGCGGGTTTAGCATCTGGCCCCAATTTACTGCCTTGTCCTCTCCTGCTTTTCCCCACTGCTGCCTGTGTCCTTGACCTCTGCCCAAGGGAGGCATGGCGCCGCTGCTTGCAATGCATGCTGCGACACCTCATCAGGGGGCTGCTAAGGTCCTACAGAGGCACATGCTCACCCAGAGGGGCCTCCCCTTGCTCTCTGCCTTCTTCAGGCCACTCTGCAAGCGCTCGTGCCCATCGCAGCCACAGTCCCTGGCACTGCAGTCTCAAGGCTGCCAAATGTCACCCCACTGCACTGCAACTGCAGTTCTCTTCCAATCACTGGCAAGTCAAGGGCCAGCGAGGACTGGTCAGGGCTGCTCCACCTCTGGGGGGTATCTAGGGTTAAAGCCAGCTCTGCAGCATGCTCCTCTTGCAAGGTTCTTGCACTCTGCTCCTGGGCAAGCTGCAGCATCCGTTGCTCCTGGGGGCAGGAGGCAGCCCTGACTAGGTGGTTCTCAGCCTTCTTCTGAGGCCTCGTAGGGACAACATTAGATGTCCACGTGCTCTGCAAATTGCTTGTGCATCCAATGAGCCCTTATCCCAGGCAGGTACATATTCAAGGATCCTGGCAGGGACACCAACCCATAAAGAGAATAGACTTTGGTCAGTTGGACTCACCTGGAGAGTTGACCATGCAGGACGATGTGCACGCTTCATCTTGATGGCTCTGATCGAAATCCAGCCCAGGAAGCTGTTGCTCTCCGATACATGACAGTGCACGCAGAAGGCTCTCGGACAGCACGCAGAGGGATGCCACACAGGAACCTAGAGAAGGAGAGCAAAGAAGCTAGCAGCATCCTCATGAGCACACACAAACAACTCTAAGCTCCTCCAGAAGCACCAGCGTCCTAGGCCACTTCCTGCACGGCTCCCAAAATCCCAGGGACAAGCCACCGCAGAAGGGCTAAAGGGCTAGTGCAAAGCAGCACAGCACCAGCTCCTGTTACTGCCATTGGTGGGAAACCACACTGGGGCACAGCAAAGGTGCCTCAGGCTGGCCTTGCCTGCAGCTGTGCTATCTAGGGCCTGGCAAAGCTCACTTACCACCATGCCTTGCAGATCAACCACCTTGTAGATGAGTGGAAGGGCCCCACAAGCCCAGACACATTTTCCCACCTGCTCCTGCTTCAGCTGGGCTTTTGCAGCTACTCCTCTCCTACTTCTCCACAGAAGCAACTCCCCTAACACTTCCAGCTATCACCCCCAAGAGGGAAAAACCCACATCCTATTTTTGACCTCTGCCAGGGGGTTCCCACAAGTTACTGGCTCAGAGGTCCCACTACAGTTAGTGCAGTCCTTGGCTTTCCTCCTAGCAAAGAGAAACAATTCCAAGGGGTAAACTGAAGGGAAATACACTGCCTCCACAGAGCTGGCCCAGCAGCAGCAGCAAAAACACTCCTTGTCAAGGGCCTGCAATACAGCTTGCACTCCAGCCTGGGCAATTCCTGCAGCACACCACTGAGGCTGCAAGGACTCCAGGCTGCACCTCCAAAGACCCGAGAGCAAGGAGGGGACTGCCAAAAAAGAGAAACCACAAGCCTCTTGTCATGCCTAGAGGATTGCCCAGGGCTCAAACAGCTGAGGCTTTTCAGGGCACCTTTGGCACACAGCATTATAAATTGCCTCTCACTGCAGAGATTGCAGAGGGCTCCAACTCTGCAAAACTGCATCAACACCAGGAAGCTGCAGCAGTCCTGGCTCTGCTGAGCACCCTTCCCTCTTGCCATTATCCTGCGCCCTGCAGACACCGCTTGGCCACCACTGCGTATGACAAAGCACAGAATGCCCCCAGAAGCGACCAACACAGCAAAGCCATTGCCACCAAAGAGAAGGCAGGGCACCACGGAGGGCCCACGCGCTCTGCCACAGCACTCTCAGGCTTTGGGTCCCAGCAAGCTGAGGCCTTTTACTAAGGAACACTTGCCATCAGCACAAACTGCATCTCTGCGTGCTGCCCCTCCTGGCCCTCAAAAGCAGAGCTGAGGCACATGCCCCCACCCTCCGAGATATCCCCAACTTCTTCAGAGCAGTCCTCCCTTGGCAAACGCTGACCAGAAGTGGCCAAGCCCCAGGGAAAAGCTGCCGGGCAGCACCCTCAAAGAAGTGTGCGGGACCATCTCCCAAGGGCTTTGGCCAAAGCAGGTAACCCCCTCTGGCACAAAGAGTCAGGGTCCAGGCAGAGCACAAAAGGGAACCTTCCAAGAGAGAAGCACATCCCAGGAAGGGGCAGGCGCGTCCCCCAAAGCACCAAAAGGCAGTCCTGCGAAAGAAGGACTCATTTCTGCTCTCCCAGGCAACACCTCTCTGCCAGACCATCCCACTGCCCCATGCTCACACCTACCACCCTCCTTCCTTCTTTCCTGCTTTACAGACACTAAACACCCAGCCCTACTTGCTCCTCCAAACAAAAGGCACCTCCAGCTCTCCACTCAACACCTGCACACACACCACTCACTCACTCACACAGGAAACACAGCAGCTCCCCTGCACAGCATGCTCAAGTGGGCAGCTCCCACACCCACAACCCTGCGCATTGGCAACCTGCACTAGGTCTCAAGTACACAGCCAGCTGCCGGAATTGTTCCAGACAACCAGCCCCAAACTTCTCTCCACAACATCCTCTTCTCTTCCAAGGAAACCGCTGCCCCTCCACTTGGCAAAGCAGCTGCAGCTTTGGGCAGAAGGGCACAGACTGGACCACTAGAGCTGAGCTCTACTGACACCTGGGCAGGGGGGAAGCCAAAGAGCCCTTGCTGCACTTGGCACCTGACAGCAATTCAGCCCGGGCAGCTTGGGAAAACTGCACACAAAAGCCATGCTCCCCAAAACACTGGGCTCACACTTGGGAGCCCTCTGTCCTCTCTGACCCTGGCGAGCCCCTTGGCACACCCCTACAGCTCCCCTGGCTGCTCCCACCTCATGGCAGGCTCTCCCTCACAAAGCCACACTGCAACTTCAGCCTGACATGCTCTGGGGGTCCTCAACTCCTCTGCCCTGCCCCGCCCCACCAGCCCCCACACCCCCACTCTCCACCAGTGCCCCAGGCAGGCCTCAGCACCCTCCCTCCCACACCTTTAGGGCACACTACCTTCAGCTGTCCCACCTCAGCTGCTGGGGGGGTCAAACAGGCAAGACAGGCTGACACAGCAGGACAACAAGCCCAGCACATGTTAGCCAGCCTGCCTGCAGCAAGCTTGCTCTCACACTGCCCCATTTGCACTAAATGGCTTCCACGCATGGGCTCCTTGCCAAGCTGCTTTCTTGCCCTCCCTGCCTGCTCTCCCCTCTCCTCTAGCCTGCTCTTCTACCTTTTCCCCAAACAAACACCAGCACTCAAAAATCACAGCAGCCCTGCTCTCAAGCTCAAGGTGCTCCCAACACTTTTCTCCTCCTGCCTCCACCTGACATGTGGCGCCCCAAGGAACCATCCCCTTTACTGGGACATGCTCAACTCACTTGACTCCAGCAGGCAATACATACTGCCACTTCTCCCTGGCATAGGCCACTCCACCTGCTCCACATGCTTTTCACTTCCACATTAATGCCCCAAGGACCACCTGCCTCCCACCTAGGGGGCTAGGCCTCCAAGCTTCTGAAGCCTTTTAAGGCTTCTTCTTTCCTCAACTCCAAGACCTGTGTACAAGTACAGCAACCAGCCCTGCTAGCCTTCATTTTCCAGGCACAAAAGCACCTGCCACCCCCCACCTTTGCTCCAGCCACCAAGCCACCCTTGCAGCCCTCTCTGCAACTGTACTTTACAACAGGGCTATCACCACCCCCCCCCCCCCCCACACACACACCCTCCTCCCTCAGCAGCACCAGGCTCTGACAACAGTGTCACTCAACAGGCTGCCAAACCCCTCCTTGTCTCCACAACTCTGCCCAGAGGAGATATGCCAAAGAGGTGGCTTCAAGGACTTTAGTCCATTCCCTCCCCCTCCGCCCCCCTCTACCACCCATTTGGCAGCTCCAAGTTACAGGAGCGCTCCTCATTTTCCAGAGAAACCCCTCTTGTAAAAGGCAACCTACTGGCACAAAGCACATCTGCTTGGGGGCCAGGGGCCCTGCCTGCAGGCACTAGCTGCCACCTGGCATCCTGGGCAGCACCAGCAGCACTCCTTCTCCCCCACCTCTTTGGCTTCTCAGCTGGGCATGCCACATGCCAGGGCTGCCCTGGGGGCAAGGCACCCCAGCAACACATGTCACACCTGCAGCTGCCTCAGCTCATCAGCTGCTGACAATCACAGTATCACAGAATCACTGAGGTTGGAAGGGACCTCTGGAGATCATCTAGTCCAACCCCCTGCTCAAGCAGGGTCACCTAGAGCACATTGCACAGGATCGCATCCAGGCGCGTTTTGAATATCTCCAGAGAAGGAGACTCCACCACCTCTCTGGGCAACCTGTTCCAGTGCTCTGTCACCCTCACAGTGAAAAAGTTTTTCCTCATGTTCAGATGGAAGTGTCTGTGTTTCAGTTTGTGCCCATTGCCTCGCGTCCTGTCCTTAAGCATCTGCCTCTGGGCAAGCCACCTGCACTACTTGGGCTCCCTGGCCTTGCTGGGACACTCCCTTGCATGGACAGCACTACCCCCAAATCCCCACCAGGCAACACCCGCCCCCACCTCAACAGCACAGACAAAAGCCCTCCCCATCTGCCCCTGGCAAAAGGGGAGCGGCCCAACTTCTTAACATCATGCCACCCCCTTTCACTTCCAAAGGCTTTCCTCAGCTCCCAAGAAGCAGCAGCCCTCCACTCCACTCCTGCCATCACTGATCCCCTGACCAGCAGCAAGGCTTGCTTGGGCACACACAAGCCACACCTCTGCTCACTCTAACCCCCAGCCTTCTCCCTGCTTTCATACAGCATCAGCTCTGTTCATCCCGCCACCACCATAAACATAACCTGCCCTCCCAGAACTCTTCCCTTCTGGCCAGCTGTCCCTGCAGAGCAGCCAGCAGCTCACTCTCAGCTGAGCTCACCTCCTATTTCCAGGCATCTTAAGAGCAGCTTTTAAGCTCTATCTACTTTGTCAGTCTGGGCAGCAAGGCTGAGCTTCAAAAAAGTTACCCAGATAGAAGCAGAATTACCCTGGCACACCTGCAGTCCTGCTCCAGCCTCAGGTGGGCACCAACTCCTTGTCAGTGCAGCCATACTCCAGCCAGCAAGAGCAGCTCATCCCTGCAGATCACCACCACAAACACCACAATGCTGAAAGACAGATTATCAGACATGTACAGCAGTCCCAAGCTCCTGGCAGAACTTGCTGAGGAGCACAGACACATCCTCTTCAAGAGGACACAAGCGCAGAGCAGACCACGGAAGGAAAGAGAAGCTGCTGCAGACCTTGCCTTCGGCCAAGAAACCACCATTGGGAAAAGGGAACCCTCTGCCTGCCAGCTGCTTCCACCTCCAACACAGATCTGACCAAGTCAACTGCTCCCTACCCACAGGGGGCAATGTGGCCCCAGAGGCATTCTTCTCCCAGCAACACATTAGAGTCCTAGTCCCAAACCAGAACTAAAACCATTGCCAGTGGGGGTACTTCTGGCCTGGCATCCAGCTCCTTTCACTCACTGCACCAGGCCCAGGCATGCTCTGTCCCTTACCAAACCACCTAGCACCCCTTCCTTTTGTAAACTAAAAAAAAAAAAAAAAAGAAAAATAAATCGGTTAGACGCTTTAACCGTTAGACCCCCTGAGGTAACACCGTCCAAGTAAGTTGTGTTTTGCATCTGGTGGTGGGGCTTTCCCATTCAAAGGCCAATATCGCCTGACTGTCTTTGTCTAGAGGTATGCAGAAAGAGGCATCCCTGAGATCAAGTACAGTGAACCATTTATGGTCCTCCTTCAGGGAGGTCAGCAAGGTAGATGGCTTAGCCGCTACTGGGTGAATATCTTGAACAATCTGATTCACGGCTCTTAAATCCTGAGCCAACCTATATTCCTTGCCATTTTGTTTCTTTACTGATAATACTGAGGTGTTATATTCCGATTCACACTATCAGTAACCCATAATTCAAAAATTTAGTTATTAATTCTTCCAACCCTTGTCTAGCCTCCCACTTAACAGGATACTGCTTTTGTCTTACCGGTTTAGTCCCAGATTTTAGAACCACCTCCACTGGTTTCGCCAGTTTAGACCGACCTGGAATTCCACTAGCCCATACCAAGGGTACTACTGCATCTTCTACGTCAGCAGCAATCTCCTCCTCCGCTTTCTGCGTGCTGCTCTGTAACATAAAAATTCTTGTTTCCACAGCTTTTGATTCAGGTATTAGTGGCTGCACCACTCCATTCTTAAAGGTTATCTGCGTGTTCAACTTATCCAATAAATCCCTACCCATCAAGGGCATCCGACATTTAGGCATATATAAAAACTGATGAGTCACCCATTGGTTTCCCAATTTAAATTTTAAGGGCTGCAAAAAGGGCCCATTCTCTCCTTTCCCTGTAGCACCAACAACGCTTACACTTTCATGGCTAAAGCTTCCTTTACAAGTATTAAGTACAGAGTAAGTGGCTCCTGGAGCAACTACAAATTCTACTTCTTCATTTCCCAGCTTTAGTGTAACCAGGGGTTCGGCTGTGGATGATTCCCCCGGTCCCCTTCACGATTCATCCTTTAATATCATTAGCTTAATGGCTTGCAGGGCTGGGGCTAAGTTCCCAGCCTGAGGACACTCCCTTTGCCAATGCCCCCTTTCTTTGCACATTGCGCACACTGATCTTCTGCTAGATGGGGTTGCACAAAAGGAGGTCATGTTCCCTTCCCCTTACTCCCTTTCACACCTCGGTAACCCCCTCCTGGGCCTTCCCTTTCTCTATAGGCTCCTCCAGGAGCCCTGCTTAAAGCAGCAATCAATCTCCCTTCTCTTAGGTACTCCCTTCAAATATGTCGCATTTCTTTTTCCTTTTCCCTATTATTAAAAGCCGTCCAGGCCACTTCTAACATTTTCCCCAGATCTCTCAAATCTGCCCCCTCTAATTTTTGAAGTTTCCTTTTTATGTCTGGGGCCAATTGTCCCATAAAAGTTGAAGCTAACTGCTGGGCTTCCTCTGGTTTCTCAGGATCCAGGTTGGTAGATTTTCTGGCAGTAGCCTTTAATCATTCCACAAAAGCCAATGGGGATTCAGTTGGTGCTTGTTTGACCTCATATAGCTTAGACCAATTCACTGCTTTTGGCATGGCATGTCTTATGCCAAACATTATCCATCTCTGATATCTTGTTAAGAGTCCCCAGGGTCCTGGCAGGTTAGGATCCCACCCTGGCTCTGCAGCAGGAAAATTCTGATCTAGCATCCCCTGCAAATCCCCACCAGCATGTGCTCCTTCAGCCTGTTGCCGAGCTATATGTTTAATACCATCTTCTTTTCAGTATCGTCTAGCAGGGTGTCTAATATTACCTGTAAATCATTCCAATCTGGATCCTGAGTCCTAATTAGAGTTTCAAACACTTCTGCCACTCTCTCTGGATCTTCTCTATAGTTCCCTGATATTTCCTTCCAGGACCTTAACTCCATTATAGAGAAAGGCACTTGAACTGTTACTGGTCTGGTATTTCCAACCGCCTGCCGAAGGGCAGCCTGTAAAACCTCCCCCACTTCCCCTTGGCATCCTCTTGTTCTCCCTGCAATCAGGCTAAATCCTTCTGCCTCTTCAGCCTCCCCAACAACATCCTCGACATCCCCCCCCCACCTCTGTCGGGGGGCGACCAACAGCTCCAAATCCTCCTCCTCCCGTTTATACTTTAAACACTTTTTTCCAATACTACAAGCAGAACAACAGCTTTTCAAATTTCAACCCTTTCCCTCCTTCTCTAGTGCTAGTATCATCGGATCCTTTGGAATTATCCCACAATCTTTCTGCCATTCAGGGTGGTCTCTTAATGCGAAAAAGAAATCTACATACATTACTTCATCCCATTTCCCCTCCCTCCAGCAAAACAACATTAATTGTAATATGGTATTGTAGTTCACACCTCCATTCTTAGGCCATTTTTCCTGATCGTCTAAAGTACACATTGGCCACCGATGATACCAAAGGACAATTAATTGAATATTGTAAAGTGTACCTCCCAGCAGACCTGCCGCCTCCTTCCAATGCTTTAAAATACCTCCCAGGGGTGATTTCTTCAAAATCCCCCCTCTTTCAACACTTGGTTACCCATAACCACAAAATCCACAAAACAAAGTCCAATAACATTCCAAATGTCAAATTACCACATAAACACACAATTGTGCACAAATAACTTGACCTTCCTCCCCCTGAGGGACCTCTAGAGCCCAACCTGACCTCCCTGCATGGCTTTCACCACACCTTACAGGCAGGCAACCCCACCTTTTCCACCCTTTTAACCCAACTCTGCAAGGCTCCCTGCGTCTGACCAGCGGGCAACCCGACCTATTAAGGAAGGGAATGCCTTTACCTTCCCAGGGGGCTTACTCAGAGCTCTTTGGTCCGGGGATCAGAGGTTCTCCCCGAGAATCCCTCGGTGCCGGCTGGACGTCCTGCAATCCCACAGATGCGTCGAGATTCAGAAGCACGGTCCCATCTGGGGTGCCAAAGCTGCCACTGAAATCGGGAGAAAAAACTCCTTAACACCAATGTAGTATTAAGAAGCAGGCATTCTCTTTATTACAGTGCCGGCTGCACGGGGGATAGCTCCACCCAACGTGCACACCATGTCTCACATCATCCAAAGTTTCTATTGCTCTCTCACATACATATGCACTGAATTTCCCAGAAGGATTATACATATTCATTCTATTCCCTGGAACTAACTATCATATTGACAGAATCATTACGCATGCGGTCCTGGTAACAGTCTTAGCTAAAGCTCCTGCACATCTTCCCAGGCAGGTGATCCACACCCAAGGAAGACAAGCATCTCGAATAAAACAAACCCCACAAGGAGGCTGCAGAGCTTCCCACCACAAGGCACTGCTGAGAAGGAGCCCGCCCGCCCTCCCTCAAGGACAACTGCACATTCAGGCCAGCATAAAGCAGCCACAACTGATACCACACAAGCCACACACAAACAGCCAGCCACACAACACCAGCTGCCTTCAGCCTCGGGGCTAGCAACTCACTGAGAACATTCAGGCAAGTTCCCACCTGCTCTGCAAGGTAGCACAAGGCTGCCAGGAAAGCACCATAAAAAGCCTGCCCCAGAAGCACATTTCCATACCACAGGACACCAGCACCCTGCCTGCCTAAGCCCACTGCCCACACCCACCTTGCCATTCCCCTGCAGCTAGCACAAGCTCAGCAGCTGTCTCTCCCACCTACAGCAACTCCTTTGCAGCCCATTCACAGCAGGAAGGTCCCACCCTGTGGTGCTTAACACAAAGGGACACACTCAATGACCACCCAGGGGCAATGGAGCCCTTGGAGCTCACTTCCTTTGGCTTTTCCCTCCTCAACACAGGCCACACAGCCACACTTCTAAGCAAGCCGGGGCCAGACAGCCAGAAGCAGCCTAACACCTAGCCAAAGGGAAAAGCAGCTCTGCAGGGATGCATCTCAAAGGCCAAGCAACTCCACCAGGGCACCGCTGCTTATGTAGATACCAGCAGCACCTGATCAAGGCTCCTTGGCTTTGGTTGCTTCCCTTTTTGCTGGGGGCAACAGGCTGTGGACGTTATGCTGCAGCAGAAATGCCTCTCAACCGAGGGAAGAGCCACAAGTGCAGAGGCAAAGCTACCAAGGGGACACCAACACAGCCCGAGATGGCTTTAAAACCCAGGCGCGCTCAGGGGTCACCTCACCACTCTCACCCCCACAGGCTTCCCCAGCACATGGCACAGGCAGCCGGGCAGCCCCACCGCTGGCTGCCACACAGCCCCACTCACCCCCAGCAGCTGCAGCCCCTGCAAGGCCGCTTTGGTGCCACCGCCGCCTCCTCCCCGCTCCCTGGGGACTGCGGGGCAGCAGCAATTTGCCTCTGTCTGGGTTCTGGCACCCGGGCACCAGCCTACAGCTGCCTTCCCCCACAAGGCTGAGAACCAGCCCTTCTCCAGGACTGACGCTGTCTCTCGGCAGGACACCTCACCAAAACCCTCAACCCCCACCAAACACGCCCCATCACAGCACCCAACAGCCACCCCCCACCGCAGCCCGCTCCCTTTAACGGCCGCCGCCGCGCGCCCCGCCCCTGCGCCCCGCCCTAACGGCCGCCGCGCGCTCCCCGCCCAGGCTGCCGTAACAGTCGCCGGCCCTTCTGCCTCGTTGTCGCCCTAACGGTCGCCGCGCGCCTCCCCCACCCCCCCAACGGTCGCCGCGCGCCTCCCCCTCACCCCCCCCCCGCCTCGCCCTAGTGGTTGTTGCGCGCGGCAGGTACTTGCTGTAACGGGAAATCCGGCGAAAGCTGCGCCAAAACATCGTCCCAAGACACTGCTGAAATCAGCACTAGACATTCAAGGTAGAACTTTGTGGGTATTTTAGTAATTCAAGTGGACAAATCTGACTGATGATTGAATTATTAGTAAGAGCTTTATTCAGCCTGACTTGCATAAATCTCTGTTGGTTTTCGTTAGTGTACTCCACTTTCTCTGTCACGTAAACCTATGTGCTCGAGGTATTAGGTTTATATTTATTTATGCAATAGGGAAAATATGGTAAGTGTGCTACTGATTTCATTGATTGGAAAAATGTGACTAGTACAACAAAGACTGTGGAATGGATATCAGCTGCCCAGAGGCTTCTGCAGTTAGATAAAGGATTAAGACATGAAAAGAGAAGTCATTTGAATGAGGTAACTGTATCAGGCTGCATAAATGCTTGTGTTCCTGCACACTCACAAATTGAAATGCAATGCTTGACGATTACGTAGGGATGTGTGAAGAAAAAGATTCTTACAAGAAACTCTACCCGGGCCATTTGCATTGATCCATAAAGAAAGAAAGAGAACAGCAAAGCACAGAGAGTCCCAGCCCACACATGTAGTGGGAAAAATGCAGCAATATGAACTAATTTTTCTTAACCAGGTGTGCAAAACAGCAGGAGGCCAAACCCAGGCTCTCTGCAGATTGAGAGTGGTAGGAAAGTATCAGCAGGCAAAGTTTCATTGCAGCAAGGCACTCTGCTTCAAATTATTTTTGTGGAGAAAAAGCAAATGCATGTACCCTGTCAGCTGGGGGAGACTTCTTTTTATTGTAAGCTGTGTATGACAAGCAGCATGTAGGGGTTGTTATGGCTTTTGTGGTTACTTTTTTTAATACCTGAAAATCTTTGAAAACTGTTGGAAAATCTCCCAAAACTGAGTTATCCAGGCATTCAGCCCAACATTCCTGCAGAGCAGTGGCCTGCAAACCTAGAAGGAACTTTTCCCTTCTCCAAAAGGTCAGTCTGTTAGGCACAAAATAATAGATGTTGAAAGGAAGTAATTTCAAAATGTAAGATTAAGGTTGGCATCAGGGGGAGATGAGTTACCAGAATATGTCTTTGTTTTGCTGCCTCTTGAAGCCTCAGTTTCTTCTAATGGAAGACTTCCGTGTTTGGCTCATGTGCAGGTATATATGCGTGCTGCATTTAAGTTGCTGTGGAGCTGCAGCAACAGAAGGCTCAGGATGAAAAACTGCCTGAGAAGCAGGTCCAGAAGCAGTTACCCTGTGGTGAGCTCTGCCCCGCTGGGGTTTTAGTACCAGCGGTACAAGAAATGGTGATTTCTGAGGTTAGTCTATGAAAGCTGCAATCACTCTAAGAGTTCAGAGAGATATAGCCACCCAGGAAGAAGCGATGGGGATTTGGCCCCTGGAATTTCCCAAATCTGGTTGTTTTGTCTGCATGTGAGCACTTCAGTCCCAGTCTAACAGGAGCTCCTCTGGCTTTTCCTGAGGAGCTTCGCTTTGTTTCTGGTACAGCCTAGTTGCTCTAGGATTGAAATTACTGCATAGAGACCCCTGTGCATGTGCAAAGTCTAAGCAAATGAAGCAGAGATTAAATTAATAGGGGTCTTTGGAACTGACCTCGAAAGGCAAAAATGAAGAGAGAATTAAAGAGCAGATGCATGATTTCTTATTGAACTTACAGGGAGGTTCAAAAACTCTAGAATTGCTTTGTAACAAGTTATACAGAATCCTTTTTAATTATTACACACATATACAAAGAAATAAGCAGAATTTTGTAAATAAAGTAGTCATAGAAGGAGAGTAATTAAAATGTTAATTCTAATTGTATGCTATGATCCTGCACTGATTTTTTTTTTAAGCTCACTTTATCCATTAATTAGTTAATGCCTGTAAAAGTGCTTTGAAAACAGAAAATGCTATTGTTACTATCATTATCCACTAGTTTTAATTAGTTCTCTTACATTTTAATTGGATTATTGAGATGTAGACTTAGGAAAAGTGATTTGGGAGCAATTGCTATCCTCAGAATCCCAGTGAAGTGAACAGCTGCCACTGTCCATACAAAGAAATAAGACTGGCTTGTCCTCTACGTGGATTGATGGATAAATCTTCCTATGTGTCCTACATGAATGGGTGCAGATGATGGCTTTCCTCTCTCAAAATTATCTTGTCTAAGACCAGGATAGGACACATTCAGCCTGGTCTCGTGACAGCTTTTCTACAGAAAGATGTGTCACGGTGCTCAGCTGTGATTTATGACCCTGGAAGACTAGAAGCAAGAAGATGGTAGCACAAAGATGGGGAGATTCCTAATTTCCGTGTGGGACCGACACATTTCTCTCACTGTTTCAAGAAGGGGTACTGGCTTTAAACCGATAATCTCTTTAATAGTATCTGGTTGTGGTTGTGCCTTTTCATGTCTTCAGGAGTGAGGAAACTTGCCCAACTAGTCCTTCATTCTTGCCTGTGGTTGAGAAGAACATATAGGAATAACTGTTTCTGTTCAGACTTTCTTTTCCTTCTTTCTTTTTCCCCTGAAATAACTGCTTCTGAGGTGAGCTTCAACATCTGATCCTCTTGGGAGATTATCTGGGGGAATTTGCTTTCCAATTTGGTCCAAGAATACCTCCCTTTCCCCCCCAAACCAAGACCCGGGACTTTCTGAATTTGTATAAATTTGTGGATGGTGTGGTTCCAGAATCTGTTTTATTTCCAAAACAATAACTGGGGAGCCAGCAAATCTTCCCGTGTGTGCTTGCCATTAGAGACTCTCTTTCATGCATTTTTATAACATTTTGTTTTTAGTGCTGATAAGACTCCCTGCTTAAAACTCCCACAGAAAAGCATTCTAGTGGCGAAGGGAGTATGTTTGCTCTTATTATAAAAGACATTTATCAAAGTTAAATCAGTTGGGGTTTTCTAGTGCATGGCTGACTTGCAAAAATCTCTTTAACAATTTTGCATTTTTGGTAATATAAGGAAGTTCTTACCATTTGGAGTACTGGAACTGTAAGGGGATGCCAGCTGACAAGAGCAAAAAAAGGTGATTTCAGGGGGGTTTTTTGAGCTTTTTTTTTTATTAGCTATATCCATCTTCTACTTTTTTCTGTCATTTTCTGTGTACAAATGGTAGCCTGCTTCTAATAAGAGATCAGGAATAAAGTTGACAGGTAAGTGATTGAGCAATACTTGATCCAGTGCTCCCCACAAATAATGGAAAGTTGCCTATTGAAGCCAGTGAGTTTTGGGACAAAGTCCTAAGACATCTGACAGCTGCCTACTTCCGTAGCGTTTGAGTACCTGATAAAAAAAATAGTTGAGGTACGTTCTTTTTAATCATAGCTTTTCAAGAGTCTCTTCTGGGGTCTTATGTAAAGGCATCTTATCTCCAGTTCTTCAGGCTTTGTAGTATTGAACCCAATTGTCTCTGGTTTCAGGTATTAGGAGGTTAAAATCTTATATTTAAATCTTTGATGAATGTTTGTTATGTTAGCCTAGAAAATTAGATTTCTGGATTAGATCTACTTCTCTATCACATGATGCTGCAGTTGCAAGAATTCCCTATGCAGTGATCTTGCTTTGTGTGCATTATTTATGTGATGTTACAAATAGGGAAAATACTAGTCCCCTGAAGAACATATTTTTGTTTGGCCTCTAATATTTCCTTGTCAGAAGTAGTTGTTTGTACTGCAGCCTTTCCTTTTATCTTCAGAAGCACTTGCCCTTGGCAATTGTCCTACGTCAGTTGTGACAAAATGCACAGCAGTTTGGTTCTCTTTCCTTTCTGCTCCCCATATATTCCAAAAGTTATCATGTGTGTCATTCCTAATTGCTGGGAATTGACTGAGGATGGCAATGTTTTGCTGGCAATTCTGAAGCAGTGGCTTGCGCTCTACTTAGGTTAAATACTATTTCTTGGAAACTTTTCCAAGTTGTCTGCTGGGACAATGATGGTGGGGCATGAGGGGCACGTTCTCCAGGTGCAGCTGCCTGCTCCCAGAGCCAGCCCTCCTTGTGACCTGACACACCACAACCTCACGATTTACCGATGTGATTTACAAGAGAAAAGTGGAGATGTTAAGAACTTTAAACTTTCCTCTTAAGAATCAGAAATCTTCCTTAATGCTAAGTAATTATAAAATTGCAAAATTAAAGGTGGTAAGGGCCTGTTAATATGGCACCCTGCTCCGTCTGCAGGGGATTGTTCTGGGGGAACTAGGTGGTTTAAAAATGGGCATTCAATCAATTATTTACCTAATAATTTCTGTTCATCGACTTCTGTCATTGAGATATATTGTATCATCTTTTTTCATGAGCAACAAGAATAGATTAATTTCATTCTCAAATCATCTGCAAGGCAGATTTATATAGAGCCTTTGTATCTCTACGCAAATTGGAAAACGTAAGCCTTCCACAACGCACTTGCTAAATATTTTCAAAGAAGAAATATGAATATCCCAATCTTAATTACTTTTTCATGGTATGCTACCTTCAGCTTGAGTAAAGAGTTGGAGTACGGGACTGCATCTAGTTTTGTCTGGAAAGAATTAGGTCTATAAAGTTTAAATATTCCCATTGTAAATAAAGATGAGGTGAAAGCTGCTGCGGTGCTGGCTTTTGGCGATCAAATGCGACTCGCAAGCCGCCCTGTGAGAGGTACCAGAAGTTCTGTGAAGTTGAATGTGTTTGTACATTTATTTCCAGAAATAAAATTGCTTACTTAAGCGTCACTTAAACCACGTGAGGGAAATGCGAGGCTTGTGTAGGCCTTAGGAGAGCGCTGATGCTCTGTTTAGGTGTGCTTTGAGCTGGGGGGGGGGGGGCACAAAAGCAAATCTCTCCCTTTGGGCTTTCTGTGGGCGTTTTTTATGGGCTTCCATGGAGCTGCCCTGCCCCTTCGGGAGGTGGGGGGGGGGGGGAGGACCAGCAGAGGGTAAGCGAAAGCAAACGGCTGTGCCCACCCCTCGCGCGGCAGCTCCGGAGTACCCGGCCCGCGTGTCCCGCCCGGGGCCGCCGCGGCGAGCAGCCTCCGCAGGTGCCGCGCGGGGGCGGCAGGGGGCGCTCGCGAGCCGCGCGGCCGCCGGCGCCGCCTCCCCCCCTCCCCCGCGCCGCGCGGGCTCCCACGTGGTGCGCGCCCCGCTCAAAAGCCGCGCGCCGCCCCGCGCCCCCTCTCCGGCGCCGGCAGCGTCCGCCGGCGCCTCTGGCTGCTGCCGCCGCGCCGCTGCCCTGCGGGCACATGCCAAGGCGCGGGGCGGCCGCGCCGGCCCCCGCCTGCGCCCCTTCCCCTGGCCGCCGCCCGCGCACGGGGGCACGAAGCTGGCGGGAAGAGGCGGCTTCGGAGGAGCGCTTGCGGTCTCCCTGCGCGGATTCCCGCTTCTGCTCGCCCGCCCGTCCGTGCACGATGGGGCTTCGGCTCGGGACTTTGCGTTCATCTGTTGCATGGCTTCATCTGCCACCCGAAGAGAAATCGATTGCCACAGCAGCCCTCGTTAGACAGCACGGCTTCAAGGGACGAGCAGCTCTTAAGGAGCAGGGAGGACGAGACGCGCGCTGCTACCGTTGACTTGTTGAAAGACCTGTGTTTTTTTTTTTTTTTTTTTTTCCTCCTTTGGAAGGGGGAAGTTTGCTCCCCAGACTCTAGCCCGGCTTCCTCCACACCCTTTCCTTCTCCTCTTCCTCTCTTTTTCCAGGGCGCCCCCCCCCCCCCCCCCAATCCTATACCGGCACAGGAGGCACGAACTAGCCGGGCGGAGCGCTGCCCGCCCTCGCTGGAAGCGGGGCGCCCCCCCGCCCTCCCTCCGGGAAGAGCTGCCCGCGGCGCTCCGGGCTCGCCCCCTTGCCCTTGCCCTCGGCTGGGGCGGTGTTGCGGGCGTGAGGAGCCCGCCGGGCTCGGGCCCTTTGGCCGCCACCACGTCGAAAGCGGCGGCGGCGGCGGCCGAGGACTTGTGCAAGGTGTCCGACGAGGAGCTGCTCGCGTGGAGCAAGGAGGAGCTGATCCGCAGCCTCCGCCGGGCCGAGGCCGAGCAGAGGAGCGCGATGCTGGACCGCAGCAGCCTCATGCGCGAGGTGAACCGCCGCCTCCAGCTCCGCCTCGGCGAGATCCGCGGCTTGAAGGTAGCGGGCGGCGGGGCGGGGCGGGGGGCGAGTTTCTCCGGTGTGTCCCCAGCGCATGGCGGCGGCGAGAAAGGGAGCCCGCCCGTGCCGGAGCGGCGGGCACGGAGCGGTGCCGGGGAGCAGGGCCGAAGCTGCGCCCGGCGGAGCTGCCGGCACGCGTGGGGCGTGGGCCGGCGGCCCCGAGCTGCGACGGTGCCCCGGGGCCGAGGTGGGGGGCGCGGGGGCTGGCGACCTTCCCGCGGTGCGGGGTCCTTGCGCGGAAAACTTCCCTGCACGTAGGTGCCGGGCACACGAGTGCGTCTCCCGACCGCGAGTGGCTTCGCCGAGCCCTTGTCAGGTGAATGTGCTGGCGGTTCTCGCCGAGAATGGCGTGAAAAGCGAACAGGATTTGAGCCTGCTGGAAATGAAGTGCCCGGTTAAGTGGTGAGAAACTATTCCGCGGTCTGTGGAGCACAGCTGTTCTATAATGTGTCCCACTGCGCTTTGGGTTGATGGGAACATCTAATTCTTGTCACCTTTGCAGTAGACTTCGTTGGTTTCTGGTAAGATTCAGTGTTTCTATCTGAAATACATGTGAAAGAATACAATGTGCGGAGCTGTAGAGATTCAAAAGGCTTTGTTTTGCCTATGCTGTTTTCTGTCACGTTTTTTAAGATGACTTCCTAGGCTCTGCCTTGGAGTGATGAGAATCATTCCCTAGTTTCCTTGTCTGGAAAGGACATCTGAGGATGCATCTCTAAGGAAGTCCCTTTCAATGGTGTACTTCCACAGACTGCACTGAGAGGCAGACCAAGGCTGTGATGATTGATGCCTTCTTAATTTAACCCTTGCTAGGTGGGAAGCGTAGTCCCTAATGTTTCCTTCCCTGCTTCTGAGAATTGGACAGACAGCGTAACTACTGCCAAAGAATTACCCTGATGTACCAGGTATGACTGTGCTGGAGAACTTGAAAGCTACTTTAAAGTGGACGTGACTACAAAGCATTATCTGTCTTGTTGCTGTGACATGTGGCACTTTTTGTAAAATTCCTTAGTTGAGGTGAGGTTGGAGAGGAGGAGAGACCCAGGTGCAGTGTGGCCTTTTGAATTGTTATGTGAGGGTACAACAGAAGAGAGTTCATGACTTGTAGAATGGTTTTAGACAACTAAATTATTGAGCAAGTGTCTTTGATAATCCAAGCTTTCCTGTTCTGCAGCGTACAGCAATCCTCCCTCCCTCCCTCCACTTTGACAATAGAAGGTGCCTGGGGGTAAGAGAGACCCATCAATGATATTAGCTTAGTAAAAACAGAGCTTACATTTTAAATGCAATTTAAATTACAGCAGCAATATCGTTCTCCTGGTTATGTTCAAAGGTGTTGTGATGTTATATGGGTTTATCTATCTGCCAGCTAAGTAACAAAGCACACCAAAATGTGTAGGAAGGAGTGACAACTTCCTCTCTCAATTCTGAACTTCCTAAGTGATGTTCAACTTCCACCTTTTGTTCAGATGTCTCGGCTGAAACTTCTTTTAAAAGGGATTTGGGAGAACAAGGTCTCTGGGCTCCAATGGATTTCAGTGGTGTGTGGGTACCTACTTGCTTCTTTGTGCCATGTGAAGGAACAGGTCCATGAGTAACGATGAACAGCTGTGCCTGGCTTGAGTGGATGCCTGCTGCCTGCTTAGATACTCTGACTGCTAAACTGTGGGCTGTCACTTCAACTTTTTTCCACCATGGGGTCATCTGAAGAATCCCTATCCTGTATAGGTTTTTCAGGTTACCTTGCGACCTCATTGAGACTTTTCCTTTGTCAAACCTGGGTTGAAACTGGTCAAGTTCAAAGTCATTTTGAGAGGAAGGTCACACACTCAGGCACGCACCCAGCAGAGTTGCAGAAGCTTCCTTTTTTATTTTAGGAAACTGTGCTAAAATGGCCTTTCCATAAGGCTAAGCTTGTAATACCAGACATAAGGGAAGACTATTTAGACCAGAGAAGACAAATATGGTTACAAGCCAGTTTAGTAAAAGTAGGATGATGAAATACTGAAAATGTTTTCTTTGCTGTATTATTCTGCTACAGTAAGAGCCTGAACGTTTTTTTCTTCAGAGCATTACTGTTCTTCAGTTAGAGAAGGGCACTGGGAACATGTACTACTTTGTTTTGTTAGAAGTGAAAAATCTATTAAAGCAGATTATTTCATTTCAGAGTGATTGAACCAATTCTGATTAAGTGAGAACAGACAAGATTCTTTTATGCAAATCTGAAGCAGAATCAAACAAACCCCAAATATTTTAAATCTCTAAAAAGTTCGTTTTATATGTGAATATGCTTTAGGGAACAGAGAATATAAATGTTGTTAATTATCTGAGCGAGATTACCAATTCTGATGTACTTTCTGGTTTTAGTCAGCAATAACTTTACAAGTGAGTGTTTTTGAGGGAGTGAGAACATCATGAGAGAGTATGATCATCTGGATTTCTCATTGTGCTTTTGTTTTTTTTGTTTTTCCTTTGGGCATTAATTAAACACCTGAAATTTTCGTACCATATCGGAAGTTAGTCATTGAACCTTTCCAAATTAGCTCTGCATATTCAGTTTTGTACTGGACAGGTGTTCTGTTAGTATGAAACATGATGCAGTTATAATATGCCAGATCTACACACACAATTGTTTATGCCTTACTTGAGTGCTTAGCTGATGGTTTGTAGCAGTGCTGTTCACTGACTTGTACAATGCTAATGGTATAATGTTAATTTTTTTAGACACTCTTCTCTCGTGCTTATCTTTCTTTTAAAGGATATCAATCAGAAGCTGCAAGAAGATAACCAGGAACTGAGAGACCTTTGTTACCTTCTTGCCTTTCTGCCTATCATCATCCAGAAAGCATCCCGTGAGTGGTAGAGACTGGGCAGGCACAGTGCTAGCATTATGCACAAAGAGGTTGCCTCCTACCTACAGAAGCTGAAAGAATTGGAAGTGAGGCAAGAAGAAGTGGTTAAAGAAAAGCTGGAGCTAAAAGAATTGTGTGTGTTGCTGGATGAGGAGAAGACTGGTGGAGCAGGCAGCCGGAGCTCTATTGACAGCCAAATCAGCCTGTGCCACTTAACTGCAACAAGTACATCCATAAGAGATGTTGGTGATGGGAGTAGTACTTCTAGCACTGGAAGTCCAGACAGTGCAGACCATCATAAACATCATCTGAGTACTAGTCCAGAACATCTTCAAAAAACCAGGGGTGAAGGAAGCCCTGAGCATCAGAAACACAGGAGCATCAGCCCCGAGCATCTCCAGAAGCCTAGGGGTTCTGGCAGTCCTGATCATCACCTGAAAGGACCAAGTCCAGAACATCACAAAACCCTTGTCAAAGCACCTGAGCAACAAAAGCACAGCAGCAGCAGTCCAGAAACTCTCCCAAAGCACATTTTGAGTAGTAGCCCTGAACACTTTCAAAAGCACAGGCCTGGCAGTAGCCCTGAGCATCAAAAGCACAGCAGTGGCAGCCCAGATCATCTTCAAAAGCACACACCAAGCGGAAGCCCAGAACATCTGCACAAAGTGAGGGGTACCAGCCCTGAGCACCTCAAACAACATTTTGGAGGGAGCCCAGAGCATCTCAAACATCTCAGTGGAGGCAGCAGAGAAGGTCCCCTCAGGAGACAAGTAACAGATGACCTGTCACCTCACCACAGAAGTATATACAATGGAATGAATGGTGGGTCAATATATTTAGTGAAAGCTCGTTTTTCAAAATTCCTAAGGTAGTTTCAGTTCTGTGTCACCACTTTTGGAAAAAGAATAGTATTTTATGTGAAATGAAAGGTAACAAGTCTGATGTTAGTATTAACTGACTTGATAAATAATCGGGGTTTACCCAGTTGTCCTTCTGCCAGGTTTTAGGTGGATTGATGAAAGAGTGGAGGAAGAAGTTCATCTTGAGTGCTTGTGTAAGGTATCAAGAAGCAACTTTTGGACTTGATTCTGCCCGGTGGTTGGTAGACATAAACTGTCCCTGTGTAGACCTATGTTTACATCAGGTATCAGATAGGGAGGAGTTATGTGTGTTTCTTATGCTGTCTGTATTTGAGTCAGCAGAATGGAGGTGAATGTCTCCAATTTCATTTCCACCTTTCTAAGCTAGTCTGTCTGTAGCTTTGAAGATTTTAACATTTCCTCTTTCTTGATGGAAAGCTTCTTATATGCTTTTCCATAAACTCTGGAGAAGATGCCAGATGAAGAGCTAGGCTCAGTATAAATGAATCTGATACTCCTAAAGCTTTCCAAAGCCTTGATTTTTGCATGTATTTAATTATAACAAATTAAAAGTTAAGGAAGATCCTAAGGGATATTTGTTGTTATTGCTGCCCTTTAGGAAGATACCCAATACACATGCCTAGCTTTAAGGAGCTGATATCCCCACTGATTGCAATTAACTTTTTTTTTTTTTAAGATAGGCACAATTTAAGTATCTTAGTATTTTGGGAGACAAGTGGTTATGCCAATATTATTGAAATGAATATGGATTGGAATAGAATAAATGAAATAATTAAAAACAAAATTCAAATAAACATCTTCTGTTGTTGAAATAACTTTTTGTAGACTTAGCAAAATTTCTGTAGTCTGCTCTTTTCTTCTACATGCTCTGAGATCTTTTCATAAAAGAAGTCAGCATCTTATTTATAGCTGAAAACTCATTTCTCAGTTCTTTGTACGTAGATTTGAAACAGAGCTCAGAAGAAAGTGAGGATTTTGCCATAGTAACTTGTCTTGGAGGGAGTTTATGTGTTGCCATTTTATAAGCAGCTGCGAGAAGTCTTTCTGCCATCGCTGGAGCTGACTGCTTGTTGTTGGATCTGCTTGTGAGATGGAGACAGTGAGCTCTCTGCCGGGTGCTGTCCTCAGCATTTATCATGTTGCTGTCTCGCATCAGTCCATTTGTCTTTGATGAAGAACTTGCAGAATGCCTTCAGCTGAGATAACCTGCTTTGTAGGTGTAAGTCCAGATTGCTTTCAGTGACATGTGCGTATTCCACAGGGCTGATAACCCCCAAAGCGGTAAGTGTGGAGACTTCAAATTAATTTTTAAAACAGGTAATTAATAAGGCAAATGTAAGAAAACTATGTGAAGATGCAAATAAGTAAGTTCTAAAAGTTGACCTTGCCAGACTTCCTTTAAATGCTGTATTTCTTTCTCCATTCAGTTCAGTTAAAATAAGGGAACAACACTGACTTGTGAGTAGCATGTAGTATGGAAACGCACTTCCTAGAAACTTCTTACTTTTACCCATGATGTTCACGAATGTATTCACTGGTTACGTAGAAAGGTGATTTAAGGTCTTAAGTATGCATTTTTCAAACTCATTCACAGACAAGGATACAGGTTTTCTGCTCCCAGCACGGTGGGCTTTCTGGTATTTTCAATCCAAATAGTTCTTTTTTGTTGTGTTTTTAAGAGTGGGATGACAGCAGTTGTTACTTTAAACCTGAGGTGACTGACCCGCTTTGTGCAGGGCATCTCAAATAGCTGCAGTTGTGACTCAGATAACAGGGAGCTGGAGAGGGGAGCCAGTGATTTGGGAGTCTGTTTATTGACTTGAATCAGAGCATCGCCTGTCCCACCCTTTGTATTAATCACTTTTGCAGAGGAATTTGCACCCCGATAAGTTGTCAAGCCTCTCTTATGTTTATGTAATTTGACATAAGCATGAGGTAGATGTTAGCTGTGAGTTTACTTCTGGCTTTGGTCTGACTTTTTGTCTCATTTTGGTCAAATGTTAAACTCTTGTGAGCTTTGCTGTAAGGAATAACCCTTAAAAACTTGAGGAAAAGACTTTGTCTTCGCATCCTCACAGCTAGGCTCAACTGCTGCTCTCCTACCTCGCCCCCCCGCCCCCCCCCCCCCCAGCCTTTTAGGGAAGAAGTTGCACAAAAGTGCTAGAAGTGCTGACCGATATAATTTACCATCACTGCAAATGTAATCTGTAAACCTTAATTGGCATGTTTTATGTGTTCCTGTATACATGAACCTGCCAACTGAGTACAGACTGGGAGCTGTACATTGAGCTTGTAGCAAAAATGCCAATTTTGCATCTGCAGCAAGAAATGCTAAAATTGTGCAAACATAGGTAAGAAAGTGGTGTGGAAACCTGGCCTTAAACTCAGATGAGCAATGTAAAAGGATGCTATTTTTGATTCCTATCCCCAAATCAAGTAGTAAGTCTATTATATCATGTTGGTGAAAACCTAGTTTACTTTAAAATTCAGAATATATTCAGCTAGTAGGCTGATTGCACAGCCATTTGATTATTTTGCAGGGCATTTCCAATGTTACAGCAGTACTTCTGTGACTGTCATTTGTTTGAGCAGCAAGAATGAAGTTTTTGTGTTGATAAATGGTAAATAGCGAAGAGTAACATCTTTTGACTCTTCTGTAGAAATAATATATTTTAATCATGTAATTGGAACTTACCCGGCTCAGTAGAGGCCTGGCCCATCTCCCTTTGGATGAGATGGAATGGCCTCCATTGCCTTATGTGGACTCCAAATCAGGTCTGAGAGGAGAAGGTATTCCTCTGCATATCAGACCTTGCTCTGAGAAGTACTATACTGTCCACCTGAAATTGTTGTTCTTTCTTGGAAAGCATGTTTGCAGACAGCCCAGCTGTTTCTGTTGAAATAAAATCTTCCATCCATAACTAATAGCTCCTATTTACCCTGAGTTCTGGTCTTGTTAGCACTTGCATGACCACAGGGAAGCAATGTATTCAGTCATATGCAGTTATCTATACCAAAATTTTGTATGTAAATGCACAGGGAACAGAGGTGGAATCTCTGCAGGCTTTAGTCAAACTCTTAAGCAATATAATGTTATGATGGTTTCAGAAATACGGTGTGTAGCTATAGTCTGCGTTACAGGATATGGTATATGCATTCGTTGTTTGGGCCTCATGCATCCTTTAAGCTCCCATGAGGGACACGAGAGGTTGTCTTTGGTCCGTTGTCTCTTCTGAAACGGGCGCCCTCAAGCTGTGGAGTCCCAGAAGTGGGGTCTGAAAGCTCCGTTTGGCTTGGTGCTTGTCAGTTGAAAACATATTTCATTTTAAAGGCTCTAACCAAATACGAGGTGTGTTGTAGCAGTTAATGATCTTTTGCTGGAATCCCTCTTAAAATGTTCTGGTTAATGAGCACAGGGCTATTTGGGATAGGAAGATGGCTGAAATTAGGTGGAAAACAGCAGTGGTAAAAACATTTTACAGTGAACACTTATGCAGTCTCAAATAATACATGACAGTCTTTAACTCTGACACAAATATGTGGGTGCAAAAATATAAATTAATATGTGTTCAGGATTTGCAATCTAAGTTTTTTTTATTCTAAGCAGTTTATTGTAAATTTTCTATTTTAGAAGTCTTTTGTTTTATTCTGGGCTTTGACTTTTGTGTGAAAGGAAAATATCAGAAGGCTTTCAGATGTGCTTTTTGCTTCCTGCTGAGGTTATTAATGACTAGAAATAAAAGTGCTGACTAACCCTGTAAGCGCTGCTGGAGGTGCGAGGACTCATGTACAGAACAAATGCAATGCTGTCTCTCTTGAGCAAAAGTATTTGTTGGCTTAAATGGAGACTCAGCTTAAATTTTGAAAAATTCTGCTATAAATGTGTTGCTGCTTATAAGGAAAATAAAATAAGAACCTACTGCTTTGAGTAAAAAGAGGGAAGTGCAATGTGACTTCAGAGAGCAAAAATCGGTAATAATGTTACTGAGTTAATTTCAGTGGAAATAGCTCATATCCTGCTGCTCAAATAGTGAAATGATGTCACGTGTCTGTGTAGGCTTGCTTACATGTTACTTTTCATACAATTGAAATGAAAATAATTCGCTTGTCATTCGTAGCAGTGCACCATACTTTGTGTGTAAATTGAGCTTTCCTGATGGCACCCAATACACATCTGTCATTTAGAGCCTAATACAGTATTATTTACTCTTAAGAGTAACCTGCTGTATAAACAAAGGCTACAGGGTCGATAGAATTTCTATTTGTCACTGTGAATTAATCTACTATTTATTTCAGGGGTTTATTATTTTAAGTGTAGAGGTCTAAAACTTTCATGTCAATGGGAGTCTTTCAGTTGAATTCCATAGGATTTGCATCAGACTCATAAATCGGGTTCAGACATTACAGACTGCAAGAGAACTGAGGCCTGATATGTGAGTATGTATGTGATTAGAGCATGCTGTATTTATTGACAAAGTCCTTTCTGTGGGGTAATTTGCCAAGCTAAAACATGGCTTATAATATGAGAGCTATGAAACTACTAGAAACTCATGTCTGAGGGCTTACAGGAGAACTTTACATTTGCATTTCTTTAACTTCACTGGCAAAAATAGTTCTGCTTTAAACGTTTGAGTATATGCTGGATCATCTTTCCAGTAAAAGTATGTGAATCTTAATGGGAAGACTGTCTGTTTATAAAGAAGCTTGTCTGGTTTAAAACAGCTGGCTGAATGTTCCAGCACTCTGGCTACTGAGAAGTTCAGCTGAGGATCAGAGTGGGAATCAGCCAGTGCTGACTGCAGAGATGTGCTTCCCTCTGTAGCTATTTGGTGGGAGATGGGAGGTTGCACTACACTTTAAAGTGGGAATGCATAGGAAGGATTCAGCTTAACAGTCCCCCCCCTTCCAGGACTGCAAATAAACCACAGCCACACATGGTATGTAACACTTTGCGTGAACTCACCACTTCCAGCTTCTGTGCTAGTATTTCTGAAGTGCCTGGTGAAGGCTTCTGAATGCTGAAGTGTTGAATGCTTAGCTGAAGCCTTACCTACCCCCTTGGTTTTGTTAATGCTTTTAGGGCAGGCAGGACAAGCAGTACATGAATAACACCTGTCTTGGGTTGAAGGCTTGTTGTCAGCTGAGAGCATTCTGGGTGGGATTTTCTTACCTACTGTGGTGTTCTTCAAAACAAACAAAAATATCACTCACCAAGCAGCCTATCCCCCTGCCATTTAAGGGCCCGGTGTGGAAGAAGGGTAGGCGGTACAGTTAAAGACCAGTGCATTTAGGTTGTGAGCTCCTCAGTGATTAGGAAATCAACACCGAAGTTCCCATAAAGTGGGAGTGAGATCCAGTTCCTCTGAGGGTAGAAGAAGAATGTGAGCTGAGGTGTTTTTGAGACCATACTTAAAAGAAACCACATGCATGAAAATGTGTGCACGGTACTATTTCTGCACTTGTGTATTGTAGAAGCACATGAGGATGTAATGAGGAAGGCTGTTGGAAAGTACAGCTAACCAAGGGCTTAAAGGACAAAAGCATTCTGCAAGTATTTTACTATCACAAGGAGGATGACGGCTACTCTTCTACTTAATACCATCTACAAGTGATGCTGGATTTTTTCATTGATGGATTTTTACTTTTTGCTTCCATCTTAGTCCATTTAGTGAACTGTGATCGGATGGCTAAAACCATTCTAGTAAGACCTCAAACTTAAAAAAAGGAAAGGAAAGAGGAGAAAAATAATTAGTGGTTTTTTTTGTTTTTTTTTCCCCTCCAAGTAAACTAGGCCTGATAAAGTTCATAGTAAATTCTCTAAGGAGAATCTCAATCTCTTCTTTGATATCTTTAAAGAAGATGAGTGAAGTTTTGGAAGAGAGACTATGCTGATTTTTCCAGTCTTGAGGGGGAAAAGAATAATGAGAAAACTGTGGAATTGTCAATTTAATAATAATATCTGAAAAATACTGGAACAAGTAACTAAACTTTTTAAATGTCTAGGTGGTAAGGAGGAAATAAGTTGAGGTCAACTTGTTAAGAAGAATGATGCGAAACAATCTCTCTCCTATGTATTGTAAAGTAATAGGCGCTGGGGAGAGTGGGGGATAGTAAATGTAACTATCTTGAACTAGGAAGGGTTTTGGCCCTGTCTCACCTGATATCCCCTAGCAAGCTAGGGAAGCATGGCTTGATTAAACTCCCATAAGGTAGGTCCACAGCAGTTTGGAAAATGTGTCTAGAGATGCATCTTCTCAGTAATTGTCTGTACTTACAGCCTTTCTGAAAGGGCAAGATCAGAATTGAGCTTTCACAGGCGTCTGTCGTTCTTCACTGTTTTCTTTCATAACTTGCTAAAGGAATGGAGTGTATACTTTGTAAAATTCAAGATGACCCACTTTGTGGGAAGGTCCGAAAGCAATTTCAATGATAGCATCTTGACAACTAGTCTTAACAATGCAATGGAATGTAATAAGGATGAATGCCAAATCCTACATTTAGGTAGGAATAGTTATTGCTCCATTAGAGGCTGGGGGATGTTTGGTTAGGTAGCTGTTCTGCAGATACAGATGTGGAGGTTATTTTGAATCACTGATTGATTGAAAACATGAACCTTGTTATGCACTTAAAAAAAAAAAAAAAAGAGGATAAGCCTGCCTAGGGTTTACCTGTACAGAGCCGCCTTCTCATCTCTTTTCTCTGCTTCCTTACTTTTCCCTTTAGAGTGCTTATTCTGCTGCACAGATGTCTTTATTTTGGCTGTCAGGACTTGATGCTAATTCAGTCTTTCCTTGATGCAGGCAGTGACCCTTTCACTATGAGTGCCAGAGCAGGGAAGGTGTTCCTGGAAGTGATATGTTATCTTTAAATCATCACCAGTATGCCGCATATCTTTAAGAACAAAGTCTCTGTTAGCTAGCCTGTGATGACTGTGTGCATTAATAAGGCAGGAGGGAAGTGATGGTGAATAGAATAACAAGCAAGAGCTTTTGCCCTCTTGAGGTACCATTTTCAGTTTGTGCAAAGGTAAGCACAGCAGAGCTAGACAGGTTCAAGGCTGGACAAGATAGGCAGTTTATTGAAGACAAATTATTTAAAGAGTAGTTTCCTTCTGATTAATTGGCCCTCAAAGAGGGACTCACCAATAAAGGTAATGTTTCAAAGGCTATCGGAAATAACTTTCAAAAGGTAGAGAGTGGAGTGCAGATTTTATCCATTTTGAATAGCACCTCAATGTGTTCCTGTTCTTTTAAACACAAATACCTTTCAGTGTGAAGGCCAGAAGAGTTCAAAAAAAAAAAATTTTTTTTGGTGAATGGGGCTCCTATAGAGGGAATGGGAGATACCCCTAGTTCAGGCAAGTTATTTGGAAGAGATTTAAAAATATGTTTAATTTTAATTAGTCTTTTATGGGTGAATCATTTATGGGTGAATTAGTCTTTTATGTTGCTGAATCAGTTCCTCAGTTCCCCCAGTGTATGTGGCCAGGGCCAGGCATATTGCGGTTGCACAGAAGCATTGACACAGTGCCGTCAGTAACCCTTGCTTCAGACCTGAGTAGTGCCCTTATCTTCCAAGCATTTAA
Source organism: Apteryx mantelli (assembly GCF_036417845.1). NCBI lineage: Eukaryota > Metazoa > Chordata > Aves > Apterygiformes > Apterygidae > Apteryx > Apteryx mantelli. The sequence continues at coordinate 214,658 of NW_027118490.1, read as the reverse complement.
CCAATACGAAATGGAGATTAGCGGCTATGCCAGCTGGCTGGTTAATTTGAGATTTATGGCCTTATCTCTTGTTTTGAGCGTCCATTGGAACTTCACTGACATTTGAACGCAGACCTCCAGAGGCGGAAGGCTGACGTAGTGCATCACTGTGCCGGTGTTGTCAGAGTCTTGACCAACTCTGCAAGCCAGCGTTTGTGTGGCTCCCCTGACTTTACTGGTGTTCTACGTGGGACGCATCTGATGCGTTGCAGGGTTTTTTTGGTTTATTTAAATGTATGTTTTGAAAACAATAGATTTCTCAAGTAGTGAGTAGGAGGTTGTTTCATCATGTACTGAAGCCAACATAAAAGCTCATTTATTTTCATGGTAATTGGGCCAAGTTGTAAGATATTTGCCTTCTCTTTGCCTTCCTGATGATTTCTGAGTCATCAGGAGCTTGGAGGGGCAGTTAGTGTTGCCTGCCTGAAATATATAGGCAGACTACTTTTGTACCAGAATGAAAAGTCCGTACGTTAAAGCCTAGTTGGAATCGTTGCTTGGGGAGAGCACCTTTAACTTCAGGAGGGGCCATTGTGCAATGTAGCCCTTCAAACAGCTTTCTGGGTTACTATGTTATGGTATTATTATAGTAAAATGTTTTTAGAACTATTGCAGTGATTAAATTGTCAAATTCTCTGAACTCTGGCAGTTTTAATGCAGAGCTGAAATATTATTCTAATTCTTGGTAAGTGCTGCTTGTTTAAGCCCTTCAGCCTTGCAGGATGTACTGTGCATGTTAATCAAAGGGTGTCCTGTCTTTCCAGCTCTATCTATTAATGGAGCCTTTCTTTTTCTTGTGAGTTTTTTTATTTTATTAGAAAAGTAATAATGGGGGGCTGCAGATTGTGCAGCGAGTTGAATGGGTTAATAATACCCAGTGAGGAACAAAGCAGTCAGTGTAGAGAGGTGCTGAAAATATTGTACTTACCGTTCACACACCACATACATTCTTTAGGTGTTGACAGGTGCTATAGGACAGTGAAGCATTCCAAATTAGAGGGTATTTAACGAGGTGTGATAAAGCTTTGTGTACTTAGAATGACTCTAGCAATGAAAACTGATTGGTTTCTGAGCTAGTAAGTCATGTCTCAATTAGTGAACTGAAGCACAGCTTATCTTAGGTCTTATTGTCAAATACACAGATCTATAGTAACTGAGAGAACACTTAGAATTATGTTCAAGTAACGATCTTGATATAAATCTTGTCTGTGTGTGTGCTTCTTGAACAGTTAAAGGGTGGGTTCCATTGAGCAAAGTAGCTAGGATGGAAACACTGAGCTCTGAATTTTGCTGCTTCATGCAGGAAGAAGTCAATCTTTAATATACCACATCTGTTCTTGCAAAAAGGTTAAACCTGAATCATGCAGTGCTTGTTTTACTACTACAGGTTTTACTACAACCGCATACTTGAAGCTGCAGAAGAGTCCACTGTATCCACTTGCCTGTCTGAAGAAAACTGTAGTATTAAGCCTTAGTAAAGAAAAAGGGCTAGAACACTTGACCATGGAATTTGGAAATGTATTTTAATAGGATGCTCAATTGTAACTGAGCTCTTAAGCCCCATTAGCACATTTAGCCAGATGCTCATTGCTGTGAAATGACACTGAGCCCAACAGCTGTCGAGGTCCTAAAAAGGATCATACATATTATCTTTCATTCAGTAGCATTCAAAGAAATGTAAAAACATGGAAATGCATGACACTTTGGAAGAGAGATGTGATCCTTTTGGTCTAAGGCATAAATTACCATCTACCTAATGGAAACTAAGAATGAATTTCACTCTGACGTGTTATTCCATTTCTGTTTATGGCAAGAGGTTTTGTGCGCCTCCATCTAAAGCAGCTGGTACTGGTCACTATAGAAAAAGGAATAAAAGACTGATTGGGTCAATTGCCTGATCCAGTATAGCAAGCTGTAATTGTTGTAGGTGGTTCTTTTGTAGTCCTCTGTATGTGGATGCATTTTTCTTTTTTTCCATATCCTTGTTCTCCAGCAGTGGTTTGTAATATGCCTCAAGGGCTTAATAGTATGGTCTTTACCTTCATGGCAAACCTGAAGTACTGTGAAGGGTTTTAGTGGTGCTTATATACATGAATTAAGAATCTTCTGTAATGTGTGGGGCATTTACAATCAAGAAACCTAAAAGCACATCTAAATAAACAAGCAAGAAAAACCTACCTTTCTCTCTTACCTCTTCCTCCCCCCCCCCCCAAGCTTGTTGTGTCTCAGGTCCTTCTTTTGAAATCTGATCACTTGTGATCAAATTTTCAGACAGTCTTACAGCTCAAAGATGCCAAATGAAATAAGGAAATGGAGGGATTAGCCTGGAAGGAGCCTTGGACAGTGGGACTGCAAGACAGTGAGATATACCATTAATAACAGTAACTTGTTTCAGAGGAAATTAATTCTACAGTTATAACATGGGAGGGAGGGGAAAAAAAGACATCAGTCATTAAAAAAGCCCTAATGATACTAGTCTATGCACACTTAGTATCTTTGTGAAATTTTTAATGCTTTTAATCTTGTAAAATCCATAGAAAAGAAACAGGATCATAGTTTGAGATCTGTCCATGAGCATGTGGTCCACACCATGAAAAAAGTTGCAGATGTATTAATTGCAAATGGGAAAGGTGCCATATTGAGCTGGCTATCTTGAAGGATAAACAGATCTGTGAAGCCTGATTGTGAATAATAAATAAGCTTACTTCAACATGTGTCAGTTTTGCTATAAAACTTCTGGTTTATTTGCACTGGTTCCTCCCTATACATTGTTTGGGGAGGGGAGGGATCTAGCAGTTTTTTGTACCTGTGTACTTCAGCAAGCAAATCTTTGACCCTGTATTTTTCCTGTGCATGATTTGTGTGAACTTTGCACTGGATGATTACACATATTGTGTCAGGTGACAGAGCATGGGGAGAAAGATGACAGTATTTGCAATGCTGACCTGTAAAAATCCATATCATAATTTTAAGTGGTTTAGACTAATCGAACACAGCACTGTTCAAACACTGTCAGGAATAAGAGATGCATTATCTTTCAGCTATGATCAGTGAGCCCTGTGATAAACGACAGTATTGAATATCTTTTGGAGTTCTCTATTTTGGTACTTCATCAAAGTTACCTAAATATTCCGAAGCTTTTGTGATATTGTTTAAATTTAAGGTTCTAGTGAGACAGAACCTGCAATATCAAACTTCTATTTGATAAATAGTGAGATCTCTTTCAAATGTTTGGCCTCAAAACTGATTGTTTCTTTTAAGTGCATCTGTTTAAATTCCTGTGGATTTTAAAATTTGGCTTGATCAGCGCTTGCTGTAGGCTTTGGAATATATATTTGCAACTTGGATTCAAAAAATATACATACTTTTACCAAAGGTTGCAGGGTTTATTCATTATTACGTTGCTCATATTCATGCTAAGCTCAGATAAACCTGGGGAAAAGCATTGACTGGTGACCCACATCCCCTGTTGGTTTGTGAGTCCGTTTTAGTTTTACAGTGGGTGAATCTTAATGCTAAATATCCATCTTATGTTTTTTTGTGGTCTGAGAATATTATTGATGGCCTGAAGATGGGTCTCTAAAAAATACTCTTTGTTTCTGAAAGAGCAAAAGAACACTGCATTGAAGGCAGCTAATAAAACAATACACCAAATGCGTTCAACTGAATGCTTAAAGGTTAAACATGCAGATTGTCTTAGTCCTTTAAAGTATTTGATCATTTCACTCCTTGGGCACCTGATTTGCCCTCAAGCTGGCTGCCCAGACAAGAGCAAGATATCCTTGCTCTTGCAGCACTCTTACAGACATCGCTTGCCTGTTATTGTAGTTTGTCTTGCTTGCTTGTATCTATTTTAAGATTTTTGTAACCTGAAGTTAGACTTTGAATTTTAGATTTTTGCAGCATCATTAAAGATACTGCAGTAAAGATTATGCAGTCCGTAGAGATAACATAAAAGCAAAGCATTCCAACAACTCTTTTCTCCTAACCAGATCTCCAGCCTCCAAGACCAAAGGCTCTGCAGCCTTAAATTAAGGCAGAAGATCCCAGAATCAGTCTCCTACAGGTACAGGCGCTAAGAATTTTTTGATTTATTCCTTGTTGTTGGAACTTGACACCTGAACTCTACACTCCAATCAATAATACTGAATGCTACATGTTGACTGCTTGCTGCCACAGCACAGGTGAATGATTTGGAGAGTTAGGAGGACAAAAAGCATCTTGAGCATATTAAGCCAAACTCTGCTTTCAGTCTTTAGGTGTCTGTACTGACATTTTGCCTTCCATATGAAAGTAGTAAAATGGAAAGATATCTTTTATAATGTGCTGAAGAGTTGTACTTAGGCTGATAAAAATGACTTGCTGGGTTGCCTGACAGCATGCAAAATGACTGATCAGACTATTTTGGAAGCTTGGATCTGAGTTTTATCACCTCAAGTCATTCCATCATCCTTCTTTTGTCAAGAATGAATTGGATAGTGCTAACTCCTTGTGTTGATCACACTGTTGCAATTATATGCAGTTACAGACCCGTGGAGTACTGAAAAGATACTTGTGGAAGCCTAAAAAGGGACTTGCTTTACCCTCTTTCATGATAACTCTACAACCACCCAAATCAAGCAGAGTGTGTTGCATGGAACAGGTAAGTCAATGCATATCAGCTGCCACCTGAAAATGTGTGCTGTGGGTGCTGAAGCTAGGAGCCAGTTTCCTGGGCAACACGTTCTATTCCAGTTCTATTGCCTGATGCTGTTTTTATTTTAATATATATATTTATTTAACTAACCCACTCAGTTGACAGAGATGATTCTGATATCTGTTTGGAAAATGGAGGTACATTTGAAGGATTAATAAGGATGTTTGAATATGAAATAATTACTCTTTGAGAGCAAAATATTTGTTGAATTTATCAGTGTGAAAGGTTCTATGCTTTTAATGTGGCAGGTCTTGGTTTGGTCTGTTTTTGTGTTTGATAAAGGTGCACTTAGCAGATGTATCTTTCAGTAAGTTGATGAGAGTTATCAGTCCTACGTGTCCATTCTCCTCCTGTTGTGAGATTTTGGGTATTCATTGCCTTGGTTATAGGAAAAGAAGGTGCTGACTGAGGAAATGCAGTCAGGGGACGTTTTCTCTCCAACTTAACATTTTTAAGTAGGTACTTTTAATAAGCCCCAAACTTGGCTAAATTTTTCTTGATTTGTTTTTGAAGTGCTACCCAGAAATACATCATGATGCAAGGAAGTCATAGGATCTTGAAACTGGTCAGAAGGGGTCTGTAGTAGAAGATGAAAGTGGTAGAATTTCCACTGTCCAAAATGTGGAAAAATAGAGAGAATAAATCCAGAGAGTGCAAACATTAGTTAATGTTGTTTCCGAGGGGACCAGGAACATCTTAATTCAAAACACTGAGGCTCAGTGTATCTTCTGTGTGTTTCTGCTCATCAGTGTAGTATTCAGATGCTCAGGTGTAACTCTTGAGCTCAGGTGTTTAGTCATGCTAGCTAGATGATGAATAAATCAACCAACTGGCTTCCTCAGCCGGGTAGCGTGACTGTTTATACAGTGCTAAGTACTGAACTTGTGTCCCAGTCTATCTGGTAAAACAAACTGGGAAAGGCTGTCTGAGGGTCAGTTCCTTTATTGCTCCGGAAACCTAATGAGGAATCTGGAGGTGTATTGTGCAGAAAAGTAAAGAAACCCTCGGACCCTAACCCTAAACAACCAAACCCAAATGTATATCAGATCTGAAAGCCACCAAAATGAATGTTATGTGGTAACCTTTTTTCTGTGCTATGTTGAAATCTTGCTGAATTCGTGAACATCTGGCAAAAGGAGAGGCTGAAAATCTCCAATATATTGGTCATCAGACTAATCAGATTAGTGCATCTGCTGGAAAATGGCATTTGCAGTATGTCTGTTCTCTTTGGGCCCAATCTGTTACACTTCTGGATGTGAAAATCTTGCTCTGGTTCTTGCTGGCCAAGCTTGCTTCTGCTTTTCAGTGATCCTATCGGCTTCTCAAAGGCCCAAAGAAGTCTGCAATTTCAGAGATGGGGGCTGTGGTAGCAGCTGGAGGACCTGAAGGAGTGCAAGACACTGCTGTCTTCCTTTGTTCTCCTGATCGCAATGAGAAGCGATCAGAAGGTCCTTTTTTCTCTACAGCTCAGAAGTAGTACAGGTCAAAAAATGTATTTGCAAAATGGAGGCCCTAATGCTTATGAAGAACTATGGATGAACTGTTAACCTGACTTAAATATTATGCTTGTTAACAAAACAGGATTAGTCAACCACCAATTAGACCTTAAATCTAGGTCTTCTGAGTTTTAGGCTGCTGCTTATTCTTTTGCATCACACTGCTTTTCTAACAGCTTCTTTTATAGCAATCTGTGTTTCGTGTGTGGAGTAAAGAATGGGGCTGAGGTTACTAACATGCCTAGAAAACACCTTCATGAACAATTAGCTTGATACAAACATTTTCAATGAGTTTCCTCTCCAAATCAAGTTTTAAGGCAAACTGTTTCCTTCCTTCCTGACAAATGCTAACCAGGCCAGTGAGGAACAAAGCTATTTTTATTTATATTTTTTTCATGGAACAGACATCAGAATATGTTAATGTGCCTTTTCCATTTATGGGGTGCTTAAGAACTCTTCTTGCAGGTTTAAAACACAAAGTTCACAATAAATCCCAATTTTGAGTAAAAATGAAGTGCTGCGATAGCTTTTGCAAAGCAAGCTGTATTTCTCTGTCTTGGTTCTGGTGGCCCGTTTTTGCTGTTGTGAAATGGTCATGTAACTGTAATTGTCTTCATTTGGGAAATCGAGATGCTGATATGAATCTGGGGTGCAGTTAGCTATTAGCTGGGGCTTTCAGGTTTCTCATCTTCCATGAGATTAAATATGGAAAAAGAAAGTGGTCTTAGACTTAAATAAATAAATAAATAAATAAAATCTGAGCACAACCTGTGGCAAGATGGTCATTTGACCCTTAGTGTCAATCAGTAATGTGCCACCTTGCAAATGTGCCAGGGAGCAGGGGAAGTAGTACTTAGTAGATGTAAATCTCCATGGCGCCTCCCATAGTGTGAACATCTGTGTGACTTGGCAGATGTAGAAGATTGGATCTTGGTGAACTAGTATATTTTGAGATTTTTGGTTAATTGATTCTTCTATTTTTTCCAGCAGACTTATTTCTGGCAGGTGGATGGTTGCTGCTGCTATCTATCAAGTACTGCAGTCTGAAATGTTTAAACTCCTGTGGAGGAGTGGCTGAAAGTGTCAGGGAGATGGTTCTAAATACAGGGCGATAGGAAGAGAATGGCCAGACATGGAGAAACAGATGTGCGCTGATGCGACAGTGGAGTCAGTGTCAGCAAAGGACAAGCAATATGCGGGTTAATGTCAGAATATTGTAGATCCTTTGGTGACTAGTAAATTCCCCGTCTTGGTGCATGCTTGGCATCCCAGCTTGAGGAGCAAGTTGTGTCCAAATAAAGAGGTCTACCAAACCCAGATGCAGATGAAATCACTCGTACAATTGGTTTCTTGACCACTAGGGATGTTTAAAGTCGGTCTGGTCTGAGAACCAAAATGCTCTTGAAGTCAGCAGTAGTGAAACGTGTGGACTGGCTGTGTTGAGTAGCTCTAGGAAGAGGATGCAAGTGAAGGAGAACCTCTCCTAAGCGTGCATTACAGTAACTAGCATGAGTGTTGCTCTTACAAGATTTTCATGGGATCCAGAAGAAAGTGTCACACTTCAACTGCAGAAACCTCACTGTTGGGTCATATCCAGGCCACTGTCAATTTTTAGCACTAAAGGAGATCACCTGAGGCAATAAGACTTCATCTGACTTGCCTTGAGAAGAAGGGATATTGATGATGAGGAAGCTTCCTCCAAAAGCTGGTGGAGGTGGGGAGGACATTTTTTTTTTTGATGTCCCTTCTTTCTTCATTCTTCCATAAAGTTGCTAAGGAGTAGTTTTCTAGTGTTCATGGAAAAGATACTGGATGTGTTAGTCATAAAGAGCTGAGAAAGGCAAATTGTATGGTCTTTTTTCTCCTGCCCTGGGAGCGGGATGTTATATGCAGAGACATAGTCAGACCACTCTTAGGAACACTTGTAAGCAGTGCATGCACCACTTTGCCTCCTTCAGAGACAGTCTCTCCAGATGGCTGTAAAGGGAGTTTATTTGGGGTGGTGGTTCCTCTTTTCTTTACTCTTTCTCCCTCCTTTCAAGCCTTCTGCTGTGCAGTTTCAGTTCATCAGGCAGCCACTAAAAGTTTCTATGATGAGCAATTAATGGCTCATTCTAATTACTTATTTGCCTTCAGTATCAGTTTGGGCTTTTCAATTCTCCTTTGCAATTGGATTGCGATTGAAAACCAGGCAAAAATTAATTTAATCAGTCTTTCAGACACTTCTACATTGCATCCTGCGTAATTCTAGTTATCTTTTTGAACATATCAGAGTGTGTGTGTATATATATACACCCATACATACTTAATATTAGTTATTTACTTTGCAGTGAACACAGCAAGGAGTTTTGGTGTTTGATAGCCTTAAAAGGTCAGCAAATACCTTCACTACTGTTTATTCTGGAATGTGCAAGAAATCTCATTTACCAAAGAATGCAGAATAACACATTATATACTGTGAAGGAAAACTGAAAATGTTTTTGAGACTGAAGACCCTGGCATAGCTGACAGTTTGTATTAGTTCTTTTAGAGGAACAGAATAACCAGAGTACTTTTGCACATTGCTAAACCATTATCGAACATGAGAGAGAATTAGCAAAAGTTTGTTAAACAAACTTGCTCTTTAGAAGTGGGCAAAAATATTTTTCTCAAGGAGTGGTATAGATCTAAAACTACTCCTCTTCCACAGCAGTGGAAAAGCAAGGATGCTGATTAGTGTGGTGGTCTTGAAGTAATGTAAGGTATCAAGATATGGGCATGTGATAAGCATTACCCGTATTACCTGTTGATCTAGGAAATGCTCTAGGGCATGCAACTAGTAAAAAACTGATGACAGGGCCTTGTGCTGCCCTGTGCCTTCCCAGGAGCTATGTTACAGAGGAGCCTGCAGCTTGAGTGCACGTAAGGATTGAATTGGACAGCTTTTGAAAGACAAGCTCCCAGAAAATGCTTCCTTTAACATCTGAAGCCTTAAGCCTGTGCATTAAGGTTCAATAAAGAATTTTAGCATGTCTTTTAGGAGTATGCACGAATAGTATTAAACCAACATGTGAAACTCCTGTTGATGCTACTTAGAATAAATGCTTGCCTGTTTTAGACACTTGTATACTGTACTATAGAAATGCACGTGTGCACAGATGTGTGCTGTAATCTTACTTCTGAAAACAAAATGACTCGCCGTGTTGTCACACTGGAGATACTGTTCTTGCTAATGAGACTGTTTAGGGTTTGATACTGCATTTGTTTATGCAGGTGACAGGCTTTATACACTTGCAGATTCCCACCATGTTCACAGCCTTCCAGGAGCAGTAGTTTTTGCATGGCACCATGCAAACAAGCTGGGCCTTGGAAATTTATTCCAGGGGAAGCGATAGCAATCCCTTTTTGCCGACTGTTCTGATGTGAAGGAAATCTAAACTTCTGTTTCAAGAAGTTCTACTCTTCTACCCTCTACTTTCAAAAGGATTGATAGCTGAAGGTTTCCTTGTTATTGAATATGCATGGTTTTTGTGAGCTGCAGATATCAGATTGATATCCCTCCCCCCTTTCCATTATCAGACAAGAAATAGGAGATGTTTTACAGCATCTGCCAGTCCTAATGTGGCTAGCCTCATGGCGGTACTGATTCTGACTGGCTCATAGTGGGCAGTCAGGACACTTTTGTAACATCTTGACTCTGTGGCGTTTGACGTCTCAAGCGCTTGAGGTGTCTGCTGTAAGTCTTGTCTTGTGATTGAGAATGGAGAAATTATGCTAGAAGAGCAACTAAAAGTCTAACACAAGATAAAAGCTTTACAGTGCTAGTACCTGTATTGGGCAGGGATAGTCTCTTGCTACATTCTATGTGCATAGTTTAGACTATCTACAGGTAGAATGGAAGCGAGGAATTATTTGGATTTTCAGTTTTGCTAGGTAAGTTTCTTCTCTTTTTGTGATTTGTTGCTGCAACGATAAATTCTTCAAATTAGTGTGTCAGCCATCTCTCCTCAAAGTGCAAAATGCATTACCCTAATGCTGTTGGGTTTGACAGAAGATTCAGCCAAGAAACATCTTGCCCATGAGAACAGGGAATTTTCATGAGTCCTTGCTTGGCAACCAAATTTCATGTGTGGTTTTTTGGAGGCGTGTGTTTGTGTCTAGGAATAGACAAGAAAAGTCTAGCAAAATCAGATGGGTTTAGCAATATGGCGAAAGAGAGAGAGTCCAGCAGTACCTAAGGATATAATGAAGATTTTCAGTGGAAGATCCAGATGGCTCTCACAGCACTGTTCCTTCAGCATTGTAGAGCTGCTTAAAAGCATAGTGATGTGCATGTAAGCATAATCAGAATGATCTGTCGGGCCAGGGACAATGCGCATTGCTCTGAAGTAAAAAATAGCTTAGCAGATGCATAGGGTTGCAATCCTCATTTATTTCCCCCTTCCCCCTCCTCCCTCTCCCCTTGCAGTTATGAAGTGCATAGCTTTACACTGTTGGCTCTAAATCGTGGTCATTTACCAACAGCTCTAACATAATGTGCTGAAGTGATCCTGCTGACTTCTGCAGGCTTGTCTGTGTGTTCCTTATTTTAAGTACAAATGCAGTATTTGCTGATATGAGGGCTTGGTCTTGTTTTAAAGGGCAAAGCTGTGCAAAGCTTTTTTTTCATTACAAGAAATCACGTGGTGCAGGGAATTTGTTGCAGACCTAAAGTTCAGACCGTGTTGATAAGTAAAGTTTAATTAAATTTGGGTTTGGAAACTGTGCTTTGGACACTGCAAAACAAACCTAACGTAGATCAAAGTCATAGAAAATGTTTTCCAGACCTGGTTTACAAGTTCTGTTCTGCAACACAAACCCAGCTGTGAGAGTCCTGTCTGTCCTCGTAAAACACATCATCCTATGATTGCTGCCTTTCATGCAGCACTTAGTTAATGTTTTCTGTTTCAGTCTTATTTCATCATCTCTTATATATTGTGTGCAGTGTAGTAGTAAATAGGTTTAATTTCTTTTGTGTATTGGAAAAAGTTTAGTGTATATGACTTTTACGTTTGTGTAATACATCTCGTTAGATAAACTTGGGGTCACATCCAGATCTGATGTGATTCTTCTGCTTTCAACAGCACTATCCCTGTTCCCCTGAAGAGGGACTTTCCCCCTAGCCAATACTGAGGTTTGTTACTGCAAATCTGGCAGTGACTACAAAAGATAATAGGTTCTTCTAAAATGTTTCCTTTACCTGGATTTATTTTTGATAGCAGATGAGGTATTATTCAGAGGGAGGCAGGGATGTAGGAATTCCTCCTGGTTCATCTTATTATTCCATGTCTAGCAGCTGTTTTAATGGGTGCTGTCTGGCTAATATAGAGTCATCATTTGGTGGTATGAAGAACCCCACAGTGTTTCCTAAACGTGCCTATGCTTTAGCACTCAGGGGGAAAAAAAAAATCGTGTAGATTATCTGAATGAGGGAAGAATATGATGATTCACATTGTGTTTCCTTACATGGTAGCAGTTATGAATTTAGGGAACCACTTGTTGCTTCATTTCAAATTCAGTAAAAAGTGTTCAGTCAACTGCTCGAATGCCATGATAATAGGTGTGACAGACGGGTAGACCTATCAAATTAAATTAAAACTAACAAATTAATTTCAGTTACTAAGGTTGTGTCATGTGTCACTTGATAATCATACAGTTAAACATTGCATAGATGTAAGGCGCCACTGAACTAGCATGTTAAACTACCATCTACATATCATTTTAAACTTCTAATATCTTACAGCAGAATCCTGATATGTTTTCCACTAGCCAGTTCTCCAAGTTTTTATATGGGCCTCAGGGAAGTTGTCTGTGTGTTACTTGCTCAGATTCTGGTCTTTAGAGTTATCAGTTTAGGCTAGGCATTTTTTTTTTCCTTTTTCCTTTTTCCTTCTTCTCTCTTGTAGTGATAAATAGCAAACTCAAACATTGACTCCAGTTATAAAGGGGACACAATATTTAACGGTATCTCAGTGTGGCTTCCTCCTCCTGTTGGTCCCCCAGTGCTCTTCTATTTCTGCAGGATTGTAACCAGCTCTACTAGCACTTTTCACTAGCAGTGAAAACTGCTGAACTCATCACAAGTTGAAAAAAGGAAAGGTTGTTATTGCTAAGAGAAAGAGGTGGTTTTTTTTAGAAACAGAGCAATGAGTACTAGTTGGAACAAAAGCACTAAGCTCTTCCTACCTGTCTTTTTTCCGCCATCATTTCGTATAGGTGGACTTGCAGCTCTCTGGATAATCGAACCCAGAAACAGAGCTGGGGGTGGGGAATAGCTGGATCTGTAATTTTTCATAAACTTCAGTCCTGTAAGATGTTTGGAGAGAGAGAGAGGAAGAAATGCAGCTTTCTGAAGTGGATGAAGTGTGTAGCGCTGGGTAGTGTTGGGTAGTGTTATCAAGGGATGTTGCCGTGAGGTTGTTTCCTAGTGTTTGGATTTTGGAGTCTGTATTTCAGGTGCTGGAAAGTAAACTCATGGGTGAAAATGGTAGCAAAGGATTTGTTCAGAGCCAGAAAAGTATAGAAAACCAGCGGCAGATGAAGGTTCTCAGAAGTATATTACACATTATACAAGGTATTCACAGTGCCCAGGGGATGGTATGAGGTATTTTCTGAAGACTTTAGTAGCTTTGGGAAGTGTAAGCACCTAATTTAGGCACCTAAGTTAGTCAAAGATGGACAATGTGAATACACTCCTAAAGGATGGATTCTCGCTTGGTCTATCCTTCAGCTAAAGGGATTATGGAGCAGGAAGAAGAAAGAATTGTCCTTTTAGAGTCTTATTGACGTTATCTAGGCTTTGAATCCACACATGCAGGAAGGGCTGAAATGAAATTGCCCGTTTGCTGCCTCATGGAGGGAGAGAAGCAGGTAGTGAGGGGTCTCTTGTCTTCATTTTCAAGCCAAAGGGTTCGAGGCAGTACATTGCAGGCAGCAGTTTGTTGCTGGTGTAAGTCAGTGTTTCATTACCTTTGCAGCACTTGTGGAGCAAGGAGGAAGCAGGAGGGGAAATGATCCTTGGCAGAAGTTTGAATAATGATTTCTCCCCGTTTCTTCTGTTTTTAACGTGGGTAAGTTTCCTTTCCCATGCCTCGCTCGAAGCATTATCTAATTCATAATTCGTACATGAAACAAATCCTGCAAACCAGGCAGTACTTAAATGAACAGGGTAGAATTTGAAAAATCTGGAAAAAAAAAAAAATCTTAAATGTTAAATGGTTTCCCCCAATAGACTGGAATCACCATAATGACTGAGCAGATTTTAATAAACCTTTCCAAAATAATGTCTTTTGGTTCTTACTTAGCATGAAAAAGTGCTGGACTACATAATCTGAGGAAATGAAAAATGAGTAAAGGGAGGTGGCTGGATAAGAAAGGCTGTCTTAGTGTTAGCTCCCTGTAGTGAACAGTGCTGTGATACAACACCAGAATGGATCACAAATCTCATTGACAGTACGCCAATGAGAAGAAAGAAAATGCTTATGAAGAATGAGCGAGTTTGTGTGCATTTTTACTTATTGTAGAAATATCCTCTCACATTAGCATATTTTCATAAAGAAAATGCAGCATCAACCATAAACTCTTTAAAAATAATGACTACTTCTTATTCCAAGCTTTGCCTTAGTAATGCACTACTAAGTAAATGTATGTCTTTTAGTTAAGGTCTGAAAACAATTTCCTACAATTCAGAAGACCAATTGAGGCTTTTTGGTAATTCATGATGAGTATTTTTTGTTGTTGTTTTGAAGATTATCAAGGAACTAACTAAATAATCTTTTGAAGGCTGTAGATGAGAAAGCTTTCTTGAGTAACTTGAAATCCATAGCCTTTAGCGTTATGACTCTTTTTAAGCGTAGCCTTGATTACCTTTAATTTTTCAGTTTGTCTCAATGTTACCTTTGGTTCCTGTTAACTTTATCAAAATTATTGTGGGAGTGAAAACTTTCATGGAAGATCAATGAGATGAGAGAGATTTTTGAACTGGACAAAATTAACATGAAATTCCCTTTCTGTTTTAAAAAGTTTGAGAGCAGATGCTTTGTCTTGGGGAGACTGGAGAGTAAAACGGTGCAAGTGCCTGGGGACTGTGGTCACCCTGCCAAGGTTTTTGGTGAAAAGCAAAAATGTTTATCAGAGAGGATTTTTATGTTTCAGATTTCAGCACAGAGTGATATGTGCTCCTTCAGGAAAAGATATGGATGTGGGCTATATTCTCCCCCATCCCCTTCCTTCCATGTATTATAGATACTTTTGTGCAAAACTCCAGGTATGATATGCACTTCTGTCTGGAAAATTCTATATCCATGTTTCAAAAAGATAGGTCAAATGCAAGAACATATGCAATGTAATAAAGTATAGATTGTATTCTAGCTCTACAAATGAACTGTATGTTCAAATATACGGGCTGTCTGGGATTTAACAAGAGATGTAAAGTAGAATTAATCCAAGAGTGTTGCCACCTGTTGCCAGGCTATCGCTATACTGATGGCACGAAGTGACACCTCCTCTGTGCAGGAAGCTAATTTTATGAGCGTCTGTGAGACAGCCTTTCTGTATGCCAGGCTATATGTAATGCTTCTAGGAGAAAACTATACATGAGTGAGCACTCAAGCTGTTCTAACGCGAAATATGATTGCGTTTCTGGAGACTAATCTGTTGCTTCTTTCCTTTTGACTTTGCTTCGGTGACAGCCAAGGGCTGGCAGTGTTTGCTTGCTAAAGAGATAATGGTAGACTGATAAAAGAAGACAACTCTGCTCCCTGAGTGATGTGCAGATGTTAGTCACTGATGTCTTAAAAGTCACAATTACTGTGGGTGTAATTTTGGCCATGCTGTTTGGAGCTTTTTCCTCACAAGTAAAGGAACTGCATTAAATATTTCACTGTTTTTCAGGAAAATGGAATTAGATTGGGAAGTGTGTTGTTGTTAATGCTTTGGAGAGAGAGAAAGACAGGATTTTACTGCCCTTGGATTACGTTCTGCTGGGCTACAGTTAGTTCTGTCATTACTTTAGATGAGATGAAAGTCAATGTGAAGACTCCCATGGACTCCTGTTTCTGAGCAGTGGTCCTGTGATTAGGAATATGAAGAAAGCCAAGTGATCAAGACTTACCAAGCAGCACAGAGTAAAAGGAAAGGCAAACAAAAATTTACAGTAGACACAAAGCTTCATATAAAACTCCATTTAGATGTAAAATATGTTTTTAAATTTATTAGAGACTTTTCTCTTTAAGGTTAGTTTTTCTTATTTTGTCAGATAGGCAAAACCAGCAGGTTTTCCTTGGCTATCTTTTGCTAGCTGGTCATTGTCAGTGTAACCAGTATCTGAGATCCCTGCACTGTGACCTGGTGTTCATCAGAGCAACGGACACGTTGTTGAAATGATAAGCCTAAAAGCTTGAGGGTAAATTAGCAGAACTTCATGTAATCATTGAACTTTCCTTCACATCAGATGTTCTGGTCCTTATGTATTTTGAATAATAAGAGTATAGTATGCTTTTTCAGTAAACCCTTTTGCTACATATGTACAAAAAGAGAAATCCATACACATGCTCATCTCATGTAATTACATATATATACGCGTACACACACACACACAGAAGGAGAGAAATCCAAAGTAGAATCAAGAAAATACTGAACTAGATGAATTGTAGGGCTTGTTTTCTTGCCAAACAGCAGTGTTCTTTGAAGCATGAATAAGAATTAATGCTACCAAGATCAACAATTAACCCCTGGACAATTGGAGTGATGGAGGTTAGAAGGTGACATGGGTGGTTCCAAAGTGCTGCTTCCAGACTGTTCAACACCATTTTGGTTTTTGAGGAAAAGTGGAATGTTAGAAGGAGAGGAAAAAACCTATCTTACTGTTCAGAGCTGGTAGTACAGAATTGCCTTTTGATTTTATTTTCATGGGAACGTATGTTTCATACTTGATAGTGAACTTTTTCCCTAAACCTTTGTTTCCCAGGATAATTAGAAGTTTGAAAAATCAATGCGAAGGAAACAGCTATGTGGGGTTGGAATAAAACCTTGACACACTAGGCCACAATTCATCCTTTAGAACATTAAACAGGGGATCGCACCAGAAAAGAATGGTCAGTAAAGCGTGGGGAGAAAGGACAGGAATTTGGAAAATGCTTAAGTTGCTTTCATTTCATTTTGGGCACGGGGGAAAAATCTGAATGAGAAGTTGATGGTAGAGGTTTTGATCTTGTTGTCATTGAAATCAATAGAAATATTGCCATTGTTTCTAGAGGAAACGGATGTAGCCTCACTATTTAAGATTCAGTGCTTCTCCATTGGTATAGACTAATTCACTGACACTTAGAAAAGGTTAGGTTAGGGTTAGGTTAGGTTAGGGTTTGTTCCTTGGGAACGGATTTGTTCGGTATGACTTTTGAGACAGAATCACAGAATAGCTGAGGTTAGAAGGGACCTCTGGAGATTGTCCAGTCCCCCCCCGCCACGCTCAGAGCAGGGTCACCTAGAGCAGGCTGCCAAAGACCATGCGCACTTGCATTTTGATTATCTCCAAGAATGGAGACTCCACAACCTTTCTGAGCAAGCTCTTCCACCAGCTGCCCTCACAGTAAATTCTTTTTTGTTATGCTTAAGTGGAGTTTCCTGTGTTTCAGTTTGTGCCCATTGCCTCTTATCCTGTCACTGGGCTCCACTGAGAGTCTGGCCCTGTCGTTTTTACTGCCTCCCATCAGGTATTTGTACACATTAATACACTCGTTGCCCTTCCCCCCACTCCCGAGCCTTCTCTTCTCCAGGCTGAACAGTCCCAGTTCTCTCAGCCCCTCCTCATAGGAGAGATGCTCCAGTCGCTTAATCATCTTTGCTGGACTCACTCCAGTATGTCCATGTCTCTCTTGTAGCAGGGCACCCAGACCTAGACCCAGCACTCAAGGTGTGGTCTCCCCACTGCTGAGTAGAGGGGAAGGATCACCTCCCTGGACCTGCTGGCAATGATCTTCCTAGTGCAGCCCAGGAGGCTGTTGGCCGCCTTTGCTGTGAGGGCACATTGCTGGGCCATGGTCAACTTGTTGATGCTCAGGTCCTTCTCTGCAGAGCTGCTTTCCAGTCTGTTGGCCCCCAGCCTGTTTTGATACATGGGATTGTTGCTGCCCAAATACAGGACTTGGCATTTCCCTTTGTTGAACTTCATGAGGTTCCTCTCTGCACATTTCTCCAGCCTGTTGTGATCCCTCTAAGTGGCAGCCCAACCCTTTGGAGTATCAACCACTCCTACCAGTTCATGATGCCCTTTCATCAGGTATCAGGGTGGTTCAAGTGCCCCATGTGTACCAGGGCCTGCAAACATGAAGCTTCCTCCAGTTGTCTGAAGAAGGCCTCATCTACTTCTTCCTGATCTGGCAGTCTGTAGCAGACATCCACCCACAAAGACTTTTTGCAGACTCTGCAACTTGTACCTCAAATTTGTTTAGGAAATGCAAATTCATGCTGTTTGCCTTCCTTTTCATAGAATAAATATGACGTGACATCCACATACAGGCTGTCGCTGTTCTTCTGATGTAATCTGAGGGATGAAATCAAAGATAATTGCTTAAAATTTTGGGTAAACTTTAGGAAGTGACACTATCTCAGTTGGTATGTGAGAAGGTGAGAGAAGAGGAGGAAGGTGCTGACTAGTTCAGTAGTTGAAATGGTTAAGTAATTTTCTAAAAACCCAGTAGGTACATGAAAATGAGAGAGTTTTCGATTTATTTGAATCTCCGAGGAATATAATGTGAAAGCCTCTTCAGGTTCTACTGCCTGGCCAGAGACTGCAGTGAGTTTAATAAAAGCCACAGCTAAATTTACCAGGATGAATTGCTGCTTCGTGCATGAAATAGATGCTCTAGTCTTGTGCTGGTGATTTGGTGATGTCTTACCTTTAAAACTGTGGGACCAGCATGCAAAATTTTTAGTGGATTATTCACTTGATCGCTTTTTGGTACCCCCTGGACTCTTATATGATTGATAAATATCATTTAAGAAACCCTCAAAAATAAGATATGAGAGATTTAAAGAGTTGTGCTTTTCACAACAATAATACTTCCTTTTTCCCCAGGAGATGCTTAAGAAGCTAGTCTAACAGCAGTTTATGCTGCAAAAGATGTTTGTAGCTCACTGTAATCCGGTTCCATGTGAAATTCCTGGTGTTATTCTTTAAAGCTCTCGTGGGGCTTGACTTAAATGCTGTGCCTATCGTCCCTCTCTTTGTGTGCGGTGCTTTGTTACCCACTGCGGTGTCTGGGCTCATCTCTTGACAGGCCTTTGTTTGAAAGCCCAGGTGGGGAGAGAGTAGTCACTCTATTTTTTTCAGGGCTAGATCACCTAAGGGATGCCCCGTTCCAGTGCCTAAGGGAGTCTTCAGCGCCAACCTCTGTACCTAGGCTTCCCCTTTAACTTATGGTGAGAATAAAGCGTTTGGGAGTGGGATTAGTAAATGCTAGGAAACTGAGCGGAGAAGCCAACAGGAGGCGGAGGGGAGAAGTACATCAGGGGCATCACCTCTTAAAGGTAATAGGTCAGCTGTGGTATGGATGTTAACTCTCACCTGGAGAGAAAATGCCTAATGACACAGAGATGAGGGATTTCTGTTGGTACAGAAGAGACTTGGGTTTGAGTCGGGCGCTGTGGAGATTTGAAAATACTTGTGCTGTTTCCTAAGTGGGTATCTTAAATGCAGCGTTATGTGAACATATACAGCCGGTTCCTGCTGAAAATCTCATTTTGGTAATCTTGAGTAGATGGAATGAACTGTCAGTGTCCATTAGATGCTGGAGACAAGCAGTGCGTATTTGAGAGTCTTGCCAGAGTAAAGAGCAGCTCAGCTGGTGAATAGCTCAGCTGCATCAGGCTTTGCAGGAGCAAGGTGAGGGGTGTTTTATGTGCCTACTGGTGGAAACGCCAGTGTCTACAGGACTTTGGGAATCCGCAGAGTTAGGCAACGTATAGTAAAGACTTTGACAGTCTCACTAGCACCTAAATGCTGGACATAAGTGACTACTTGCTCTTTCAGATTCTTAGTGGTTTTGGTTCTGACCCTATAGGGATCAGGTGATCCTACAATTTTGCTTTGTTCAGAGGTTATTGCATAATCCACACTTATACATAGGCTCTCATGCAGTTTCCGAATGGCAGAAGGTTCAGCAGTGTCTTGGCTAACTAAAGCAAAGACTCAGTGTAGAAAAGGAGAATCTAATTCCTAATAGGAAGTGTTCTTTAGTTCTTTAGAGCTTTAGTTTTGCCCCATTTAAGTGACAAGCATGTTAGAAATGTATATGTGCGTAGGTTTTTATTGAAGTATTGTTTTTTCTTTATTTACGTGTGTTCTGTATAGCGTCTTCAAAATGCAGTTTGTCCGTATCTAAATAGCAGGTGGAATCTGAGAGCAGATCATCTGCTCACTTGGGCCTTCCCATGCTGCTGTACTTTAGCAAGCGAGGCTGTTCTTGGCATTTGTAAGCTAAGCGTGGTCAGTCTGGGTTATTGCTTGGATGTATAACCTCTGCAGAGGACACAGGTGTTCTAGGAAGTGATGGAAGAAAACATCATCTTTCCTTTGAGTCAGTCATAAATCCTGTTAGAGTAAAGTCTGAAAGATTAAGCTAAGATTCTTTCGACTTGTTATTTAAAGTCCCAAAGACCAAGAGCAGTAAAATTTTTCCAAGGCTCTCTGCTAACATAGCTGATGCATTTTGCTTCGCATGCATTTCTCCTGTTATTTTGGCTGAAAATATTACCATTCACTTCTTGTCGGGAACTGTTGCATAATACTGTTGTGTGCTTCTGAACAAATACAGCCTTTTACGCCGATCTGCTTCAAGTCCTGAAGCAGACTCACTTTCTCTTCTCTCATAGTAGTAACTATTTATTCTCTTTATCAAAACCGTCTTTTGTCTTATATGATCTCTTTGCCCCTTTTTGTTCATTCCCAGTTCCCTGCCAGCCTTCAGTATTTTCTTTTTGGAAGTTCAAATAGATCTAATTATAAGCAAAAATACCTGCTGAGAATGGAGATAGTCTGCGACTGTCTGGAAGAGATCATTCCCTTTGTGGGAAAAACTCTTCTTGTCCTGTTGTTGGAAATGCTGTTTCCTCTCTGACTATATATCTTCAAAAAAAAAATCTGTGTTAAAGCATTTCAAAATATCTGAGCTGGATTTCTGCTTATCCTGGCTGGTAAAGTCAATATGTACCTGGTGACTATGCAATTCTCCCTACTCTGATTACCTGAGAACCACCCACTGCAGTGCCCTGCAAACCAGAGAATATTCTGCCGGGTAAAAAATGATTATGATTATTCTTTACGCATCTCCCTTTTTTTCAATGTCATCTTGTATTTATCAGAATGAACAGCATTTGGACTCTCATAGTTACATCTGGCTTGACTGTCTGATGAACAAGCGTAGTTATGAAAGAGACGGTTTCTTTAAGGGGCTGTTGGCATCCCAGTCTTCACCACTGGAAAAAGTTGTAAAAAAATGAGTGAATGTTGATGGTGCAGTAAACATGGGTGTGTGTTAAAAGACTAAGCTTAAGCTCAGTGTAGTCATAAAACAATGATTTCAAATTATTGACTTCTGGAATGTGAAGTCATGAAACTTCAGTTATGGAAAATCTTTTTATATTAAAGAAATGCATCTTAGGTCACAAATAGTTTCCTTTGTCTTTCTCAACAGCCAGACCTCTGTGGGTTCTTCACCAGCTCTCCGAAATGATCCTAATTCGGCGATGTTAGTACTGGATTGTACTGTCTGGTCATAGTGGGGAAAAAATTTGGCCAAAATCAAGATCCAGTTTCTGCTGTTCCCTCTGCTATAGCCTTCCTGCATTGCCTGTAGATGTTCTGCATTACCTGTCAGGCTGCTCAAGGCACAAACTCTTTCAGGACCGCTCAACATTGGCTTTGTTGTCAATGGTAGAATATGTTCTACTGCCTGCTTTTGTAAATAAGTTTCTCTTCTGTCTCCATGGTGTACTCCTGACTTCCTTTACAATGTGAGTAATAATAATAATAAAAGGTTCTATTATTTATTTACAATTATGTATAGTAGTGAACATTTTGCTGAATCTAGTCATAGGTTTTAAGCCTATGGCCATTTACAGTACATGAGGGTTGCTAATGGAAGAGACACTAAGATTTGTTACTATGCTTTAGATAGGATCCTGTGATCACTCCAGCAAAGTCTAGTTAGAGGATAATCAAACTAGCACTCTTCTGCAGGAAGTGTTGGATGCAACAGATCTAACAGATGACAGGTTGGGCTTAATTTTTATTTGAAGACATGAAAGATGCAGTGCATTTCAGTGCTGGTAAAAGTGCTGCTTCTCTGGAAGTTTTAGCAAAGTTAAAATGGTTCTACAGGCCAAGCAGGTAGAAAAGTTTTAAAAAAAAAAAAAAAAAAAAAAAAAAGCCGCCTCTGGCCAAGAACAGAATGTGCATCCAAAATGTTACTTTTTCAAATGTAAGTAATTCTTATAATTCCAACTTCTAAAAAGCTAAAAGTGCTGTCAGACAGCATGGAATGAGAGAGCATCTCAAAACATAGGGGATAAAACCTTGGAATAGAAAACAGTGAAGGACTAATGGCTTGATCTTTTGTTGCCTGCTGTACCAGAGAAAGGAGTGTTGACTGGAGCCATGTGTTGCATCATATGAAGTGCTGTATTGCCAAAAAGTACAGGCATGCTTCCAGCCTCTGACTCTGGCAATTCAGACAACTTGAGTATTACACTTGTACTTGGTGGTCTCAGTTGAATGCTGAAAAAATTCTTTCCCTTAGATACTTGCAGAAGCTTTATGCTTGCATCCAAAGGCAGCATTTAGTTTTGATGCATACTTTAAGATATATTGCACTTTGTCGAATACGTACTTTGTACTATATGATTTGCTTTAGTGTTTCCTGGTTGAATAGACAAGGGAATGGCAAAAATGTGGTGGAGAAAGAAAGTACTTAGGATGTGTTGTTGTCAGAAATGGCGCATTCAGCAAAGTCATGTGAGAAGAAAGCAGCCCTAAAACTTTTCCCTAGGGAGCTAGAAGACAAAGCTCAGAATAATTGTGCCTTACCTGGTCTGGTCTGTGCTTTCACCCGGCCTGTGGAAAGTTATCACAGCTTTGTCTTTCCCTGGTTGTTACTAGATCATTTTTGAAAGCAACAGCAGAGATACAGAAAGCGATTTTACTCAGCTGACTGTATCGAGATGTCTCAATATTTGGAAGCCATGCTGTGTCATGCTGATGAATGGTTCCATTCTCTCATTGCTACAGAGGACAGGGAGAAGAGTTCCAGAATATGTCAGGGTAGTTCATTATCTTCAGAGAATGTACTGGCCTGAAAAGACTATGAATGTGGAAAACATATATATGTGTGTGTATATATACATATTTTGTTGTTGTTTAATTTTATCTTATATGGTGTGAGCAGCCATTTACTTAGGGACAGTGCACTGAAAAATAGCAGCAGCATCACTTGAAGTAGTAGCTGAAGCAAACAGGAAAATGATGATATTCAGCCAAAAGTTTTGCTCACATTGTGTATTGTGGAAGGTTTTCTTTTGTGTTGAAATGCAAGGGAGTTATCACTGTAGTCTCTAGGTCATTTTACTAGTGACTGTGACTCGTGGATTCCAAATAAATTCAAATTGATGAGCTTCTCAATATTAATGAAGTACTTGCTAGAGTGGGATGAAGCTATGGGTTTTTTTGTTTGCTTTTTGCATATTCAAATTCTATTTGTTATTCCTCTAAGGGTAGGAAAATGAATTGAAATGAGTGTTTAACTTCTTTCTTAAGCATCGGGGTGAGAAAATGAGAAATAAAAGACAGGAGAATGTTGTAGCTCAAACCCTCAAATGACAAAACGAGGCAATGTTAAACTTTTTGGGGCTTTGAATTACATGATCAGAACAATGCCACATTTGAGCATTTGCAGCCCTGGTTTAGGTGTAAGTACCTGTGAGGGATAGATTTCTGGCTGCAAATTGCCCCAGGCAGCATTCTTATCCTTCGGATTCACGGAGTGCCTGAACCCTGTGGAATCTCTGCTCCTATTATGTGGAAGATACGCTGATGGTGATGGGTGGCAGCTAATGCTGAGGATGTACAGAGAAAGTGAGTGTGAGTTTTGAGAATTAGGTACCTGCTTCCCACTGACAAGCAGAGCCTAGGAGAGACCTTTTCCAATTTCCCTGTAACCAGGCAATCTTGTTGGTAGTGCTGCAGGCTAAGGCCTGTGGCAGGGCTGCAAGTGAATCGTGTTTTCCATGGAGCTGGTTGGGAGCTTTACCCACAAGCTTGTTCTTCCTCTTCTGCGATCTTGTTTTGCGTTTGTCAGAAGGCAGCAGGCATGGATGAGCTGCTTCCTGTGTGAACGCTGTTGATGTGCACGACAAAATTTAGCCCTAGTTCATTTGCAGAGCATATGTGATCTTGGCTTCCTTACAATCACTGATTATTTATTCCTGAACACGGATCACTAGGCCCTGGATCCTTACAGTAGAAGGTCCATGCCTCCCACGTCCTTTGTTACTGACAGAAAAGAGCTTATTAGCATTCTTGAGATTAATGTTTCCTGATCATTCTCAGGAACAGAGCAGAGAACTGCATCACCCTGCTTGGTATGAGAGGAAAGGAAAGGTTAAATGTGAGATGCCAGTTACAAGCTGCCTATTATACTCAAATATTGTACTAGTTGTGAATTTTCATTGTAAAGAGAAGTGAACTATCTGGAGGAATCAAGTAGCCTGGAAAATGGGCCTCTTCTGATTCAGTGATATCAGGGTGGAATCGTAAAAACACAGAGTAGTTTAGTCTTGGTGGAACCTTTGGAGGTTTCTAGTCCAATCTCCTGCTGAAAGCAGGACCAGCTTAGCTCAGAGTGCTCAAGGCCTCGTGCAGTTGCGCTCCGAGTATCTCCAAGGGTGGAGATTGCATGCCTGTCTGGGTAACCTGGCCAAGCATTTGATCACCCTCACTGTGAATTTTGTTTCCTAATAGCTAATCAGAATTTCCCTTGATGCACCTTGTGCTCGGAACCTTTTATTCTTTCCCTGTGCATCTGAGAAGAGTCTGACTCCATCTGCTCCGTAACCACCTGTTAGGTAGTCATAGACAGCAGTAAGACCCCCTTCTCCTTCTCTTCTGCAGACTGAACAACCCCGCTTCCTTCATATGCCATGTGTTCCAGCCCCCGACCATTCTGGTGGCCCTCCCCTGGATTCACTCCAGTTTGTCAATGTCTGTCTTGTATTGGAAGTCCAAAACAAAGTAGGACCAAATCCATTAGTGTGGATGAAGTCGCATTGTCTCTACACCTGCTTAGGCTGACACGCAGTTTAGAGGAAGCATTGGTTCTTCTTAATCTAGAAAGAAAAAAAATCAGAGCTCTTGCAAAGAAAGCACCCCAATGCATTTGACTGATTAATGAGTTAAGTAAGGCAATAGATTTGATGGGATATTTCTTTTTCTTTCTTTCTTTCTTTCTTTCTTTTTTTCATTTTCTTAGAGAAACCGAAACAAAATCCTTTTCCAGATCTGAGATTTCCTAGGCAAGCAATGCCAGCAGGAATCATAAAAGCCTGAGAAGAGCAGGAGAATAAAGAAAAAGTGCAAGATCTAGTTGATCCTCAGTATTCCTTACACACAATGCAATGACTAGTTAAAATGATGAGAAGACTTATAGTCAAGCTTTAAGGAAATTGTAGTGTGATCAAGAAGAGGGGAGAAAACTGGGAAGCACTGGGAGCAGTGATGGTGATGTTTGTTTAGACAGAAGACATTAATAGCAGGTATTCTGAAAGTAAATAGCAGTTGCAGAATGCCAGTGCTTTAATAATCTACTCCTTGAAATTCCTACTGTGGCTGGTTTGAGTTATGCTAAACGTGCAGGACCTAGAAACATCCTGTGCTGAGGTGTAGAAAGATCAGTGTTGTCTTCAGAAGTCAAATTCTCCTGCTGAGTACCCTCAGTCTGTGTGGATTAGTCAGGGAAAGGCGTTCAATCACAGTAACTCAATAATTGCTGCAATGCCAGATGCTGAATGACACAGCCTGATACTGAGCTTTAGTGATGTTCTGAATGTCATGTCAGAAGGAATAGATCGCAAGGAAAGTGTCTGGGAATATGTTGCAGTGCAAATAGTTGTAGTGTTTGTAGTATTTTTGGAATCTTTTCTCTTGCCTAGGGAGTATCTTGATGAGATCAAGTAAGACTTGACTATGTTTAACATTTTGGAGAAAGAAGGCAATAATGATATTTTTCTTAAGGTCAATTCTCATCTCAGAATCATTTCTTCATTTCTCCTTTTTCCAGTAAGAGGTGGGTCTGATTGCAGGAGATCATTTAATCCAATTTAGTAATAGCCAGAGAAGAGAGGCTTTTTGGTTACTTATTAATACATCTTTCTTGCTGTTCTCATTTTTTCCCTATTCTTCATGAAAGAGTTTTAAAAATGTAAAGACATTGTAGTGAGGAGGGAAGAAAATGATGAGCCCTGATGTATGCAGAGCTAGATACAGCATGGAGGTAACTCTTCTGTCATTGCAGTGAACAGTATACCTCCCTTAACCTCAGGCTAAGCACAGACCGCTACGGAGCTGCCTTTTTTTTTTTTTTTTTTGGGGGGGGGGGGGGAATTCCGTGTACCTAACATGGACTTGCTTGAATATGAATATGACTGCAGGCATACCTCAGAGATGGTGGGTTTGGTTCCAGACCACCGCCATAAAGCGAATATCGCAATAAGGCAAGTCACATGAATTTTTTGGTTTTCCAGTGCATATAAAAGTTGTTTACACTATACTGTAGTCTATTAAGTGTGCAATAGCATTATGTCTTAAAAAAAAAAAAAGTGACACAGAGACACGAAGTGAGCATATGCTGTTGGAAGAATGGTGCCGATAGACTTGCTTGACACAGGGTTGCTGCAAACATTCAGTTCGTGTTTAAAAAAAAAAAAAAAATCTGCAAAGCACAATAAAACGAGGTACGCCTGTATTGAGTGATATGTTTCAGGACTGGAACTGATTTATTAAATTTCTAATGCTTTTTTAACCACTTCATTCTATTGCCATGGCACCTGGTATTCATGGCTGGCTCCAAACTCTTGCTCGTCTACCTCATCTGTAGAAGCCTATGCAAAAAGGTATTTGTACGTGTAGACCAATTCAGTCATCTCTTGGCTGTTCTGCGAATGCTTAATGACACGTCCAAACGTATAGTTTGGAGGGTGTCCCAACAGTGCTGTAGCTTTTAACGCTCTCTCCTTAATGAGCTGACAGCCTGCAAAGGGCCACGTGTGTATTTTATAGTCTGATGCACAACGAAGGCCTGATAGCAAATGCAAGCTGATCGATGCTGCAGAAGGACTTTAAAAATAAGGTGAATTAAATTGTGAACAGAGTTTTCTGATTTTGAACATTCTGCTTTGGGGTTCAAAGGTAAGGAAATTAAGCTCCAAACCCTACTTCATGGGTAATTTTAGTTATAAGCGAACAGCTCCCTTGGGATCTTTTTAGCCTGACTTGAAAATCTAGCTTGATGGTTCCTGATAAATGGTCTGTCTCCTGGCCTTTTCTGAGGCTTTATGAAGAAATGTAAGCTGCATGTGAAGTTGCAAGAAGAGTAAGCTGTATTTCACTTTTACAGGGATTTTTATCAGCTGCTATTTTTATTCGTCTTGTAATTTAACACCATTAACTTTCAGTATTGTGCCTTAAAGGTTTAAAACTAAAGCTCACTAGAAGACAGCAGGCTTTCCAGCATCTCCTAGGAATGATAAAGGAAAACTTTAGACAAGGCAAGAAGCATCTCTGTTGGGTTAAAATAGAACATCCAACATTTTACAGATAATGGGATAGGTGGGTTGCTAGAAACCTCTCTCAACCAAGGGGACATCTGAGCAGGAAAATACTGTCTCTGTGAAAGCTGTTTTGTGCCATACAGCACAGAAACACAGCTTACCTTCTCCCAGGTGGTCTGCAGGCAGCCAAAATCTGCAGTTACCTAGAGGAGAAGGTACTGGCAAGATAGAACTGTTTTCTGATTCAGCAGGGCCCCCGTCCTTGTCCTGTGGAGCTTCTGATGGTTACTGCAGCAGAAGACTGACTAGGAGGGCTGTGCAATGCCGCTGGTGTGAGCTGGCTCGGCGACTGAGCCCTCCGGGGTGCAGTGGCAGCCGGGCTGGCAGGAGGGCTTCGAGCTCTGCACGTATGGATGTAGCTCAGCCTTCCTAGGTATCCTGACGGGAAGTTATCTGTTCCCTTCAAAACAGGGGAAGGCATGATGCAGACATTGTAGTAGGGTAAAACAGCAGGACCCATCTCTTAGTTAGAACTGCCTCTATGTTACTCTGCCTTTGATTTACACCTGAAAGTGTGTGTAGCACAGGTGGCTACCTGAACTTTCATGCCCTTGCTGTCAGGATGGTCCTTACTCTCATTTTGGACCATGTTAGGTCAAAGGAAAGGAGACTTGGTCAATGTGAATGTAAGGCATTTACCTCCTTTTCTTTAAGTTCCTCATTCTGCCTTCTGATCCTCGCTAGTAAGGCTGGCCTGGGGACTGGAAGAGCAGGTCTCCCACCTGGCACCTGCGTATGCTCCCTCCGGTCGCTGGTTCTTGCTGTACCAGTTCTGCGGACTGTCAGCAGGAACAACTGCTGTAATATCTACAAATTCCAACAGAGAAGACTCCACTACCACCAAAGTACTGACCTCGCAGGTGAGTGTGAAGTACTTGATTCCTCGCTGGCACTGGCTCTTAGTGACCGGTTGCCTTTTGGGACCTTGACTATAAAACTGCAAAGAGCACCTGAGGAGGAATACTACTCCTTGCCTGGATTCGACCAGTGTCTGTCACCTGGAGATCAGGTGTTTGTACTGTAAGTGCCCATGCAGAAAGTGCTGCTCTTTTGTTTGGGGCGCTTTAGTACAATACTGAACCCTCTGTTACCTCTGGTGAAAAACTTGACCTTTGTTGGAATTAATTTTTCTTAGTTCAGCTCTAAGCCCCTGCTGCATGCCGTTTCACTCTGCCTCTGGATAGCTCTTACCATGCGTCTATGGGTTTCTGAACAAGAGGAATGAAAGGAGCGTGAAGCAGGTGATGAGATTAAATTGACTACCGAACAGGACTGGAACCAAAAATGTTAAACTGTTGCTCTGCCTCCAGTTGCCCTTTTACCAAATAAGAAAAACTGTCTTTAGATAAATGGTGGGCACATGAAAAGAGAATGACATGTGAAAGAGAACAAAGGGAACCTCTGCAGAATTCACAATGAAGGTGTGAGTACAGCAAGTAAAACCCAGTGGAAAAGTAGCAAATGAACAAAGATTGCCCCTGGAGGAAGTCTCAAATATTTGTCCTTCTGTCTCTTTTTAGAAAAAAGATTCAAATGCCTTTAGGAGTAAAAACACATTGTGGATAGTGTTTGCTTAATACGTGAGTCATGCCTGGAAAAATTCCACAGCAAAACAAATTTATTCATGATCAGCTTGCTTGAATATAATAAACTTGTCCACAAAAATTTGATGCAAAGTCATCATATTGTATCAAGCAACATACTGAAAAACATTTCATCTTGGGATTTGTCTTGCTAGCTCTAGTTAACCCTCTTCCGTTTTTAATGACATACATGATACTTTCATTGGTGGTGTGAATTGCTTGCTCATGGGGAAGCTGTGGATACCCCTGTTACCTAAAGCATTATACGTTAATGTTGTTTTCTTTCTGTGAGAAGCTAGGGTTGACAGTGTTGGATCAATGACTCTAGCTAGCTAGTTACATGTTGGAGCTTGATGATAGGAGAAATGGTTAACACCAGATGCCATACACTAGACATGTTTAACAAGATGACTGATATGAATCATTTACACGTTTGCATTAATTTAAAATCTTGAAATTCGGTGCACTTGTTTCTTATAGGATATCAAGTGTGGGAAATGATTGCATCTTTAATGTTTTCATCACAGTTCAGTGATAGATCACTAAAAAGACCAAGGATACAACTTGTCTTCAGAGCGATAAATTCTGTATACGGTGGTGAACTTAAACTACTGTAGTAGCTTAAATGGGAGTTGTATTGTTCCAAGCCTGCATATCCTGTAAAGAGTGATGGAAACCTGTGCCTAAGAAAGGTATTATGCAGGCTAGGGAGAGAGGCTGGCATTTATTTGGATTCTTGAGACTAAAGAGCTCCAGGCCACGATATGTGGCCTGAATATGACAGCCATACTGTCCAGGTAGGATAATTTTAACAGGGATGTGAAATAACTAAGATACTTTTCATAGCTCTAAAGTCATGGCATCATCAATACTGCTATTGAACCTGGGCATTCCAGCTGAATGAGGTCATATTCTCGTGTGGCATTGGTTAGAAAACATGAAGGCGATGCTGGCTTGCATGGGACCTTGAATGCTATGGAGAATATGATAATACATGTGTATTCTGTATAAGTCTTATCTTAAATAGTATGTCAAGTTCTGGTCATCTCAGTCTCATAAAAAAGATTCAGCGAAGGGCAATTGAGAAAAGATTTTTAATCTTTGAGGAGAGGAAGAAGAGAAAACAGATTGAAAATATGTAAAGCATGAATAACTGCAGAATACACTTTGGAGCTTTTTTTCTACTTCTCTCATAGAAAAGATAAGAGATACTCCATGAAATTCAAAACCAGGAAATTCAAAATCAATGAAAAAAATCTACATCTGTTGTTTAAATATATAAATAAAATTACTACCCAAAGAAGTTGTCAATGCTTAAAATGTAGTTATATTTGAAAAAAGACTCAGACGTGGATATTAGGAATGTCCGGTGTCGTCATAATTAAATGGAATAAACTTTGCTCTAGAATAACTGTATTTCAGGATTTTGTTTGCTTCTGTCCAGTAAAGAACAAGATATGCTCCCTACTGACGGGGGCAAATGAACCTGCATGAGCCTGTGGTGGAGTGTTTGCCTGTTGCTCTGCAGCATCTTGATCCAATCACTGATAGAGCTAGACTGACTTCAGATCTTCAGTGTGATAATTTGTGTGTCCCTGAAACAGCAAGTTAGTTTGTCCACTTCAAGGCTGTATGTAGTCTTTTATTCTGGATCTTCACTTCATCCTGAAGTGCTACTCCACAAATTGTTTGTATTACCTGTTTTTTTGAATCGATTACTGTCGTGCACAGAAACTTGCTCACCTGGTGAGGAGCCCTAAGTGCAGAAGAGTCTGCCTGTATATGCAGTATAGAGCGAGCTGGTCTGGATCATTTGGTCTGCACACAAAGTGAGCTCATACTGAACGTGTTGTGATTGAAGACTATGAGCATTAGGTACTGTGGCTTATTTTAGTGCTAGTGGATGGTTATAATTAAGGGAATTTGCAAGCAGAAATGTTGTTTAGGCTATATGTACAGAAATAACACCATATGGATTAAATCCTACAGATGTGCACATTTTTATATGAAAATGTGACTGAATAAAAATCAACATGAAACAAGGACAAGGGAGAAGCCCTCTAGCAGTATCTGCAAATGGGAGAAAGGCATTATTTACTTATTATGTATTCAGCAGGATCAAACGGGACAAAAGTTGGAGGACCAAAAAGGAAGAAGGGCACAGTGCAGTAGGTGTTTGGTTGGAGGTTTTAGTCCCTGCCCCTGCCAGTTCTGCACCCCAGCGATGTGGTGGTGTTGCATCTGGCATCTGCAAGGACAGCAGTAACAGCACTGGACAGTGCTACTGATCAGGGCTGAAGGGGTAGGTTCAAACACTGCCAGCTGCTGCTCTGAAGACCATCCTGGTGCACAGCCCAGAAGGGCATGGCAGATGCTAGAGTTGGAAGAGGAAGCAGTGTCGCTTGTCAGCTGCCTTTGGACTCTTCGTACTGAACGCAGGCTGGCTAGGAAAGAGGATAAGTGGTGAAGTATTGAAGGAGGCACCAATTTCTTATTTGGTGGCTGAGCAAAAGCCAGTACGATTTATGCTGCCAGGAGATAGAGCAGGATTTAAGTTGCAAGCTCCCCTGCTTTAGCACTGGGCCTGCTACTGAATTCAGTAAGAACCAGTCTATATTTCCGTAGCTGTCTTGGCAGGACAACAGTGGAATAGAGGTTTCCCAAAGCGTTTTGCCCAGAGAGTATGCCGAGATGGAAAAATCCCTATTTTTCAGATGTCTGGTATACTCTTATTTTAACTTTCTTCTTAATATTTTTATGAGACAAAATCTCCCCTCTATCTCCTCTACAACCCCATATATGTAATTTTTTTTTTTTTTTTTTTTTTTTTTTTTTTTTTTTTTTTTTTACAAAAGACAGGGTTTTCCTCCTAGGATTCTGCCTGGCACCAGATGGGAAAAGGTCAAAACTTCAATAGTAACTATTTTATCACCATTATGAGTCAAAGGGTGTGATAACATCAAATTACATCTTCTTGACCTATGTCATCTGCAGTCCTGGTACACGCTCTTTTTCTGATGGAGTCATAACTTATTCCAGGTCAAGCCTTGAGAGCAATATCCAAATCTGCTTACGAACACAGAAGACGAAATTAGTCAGGTTTGTACTTTTTCATCTGCTGCAGCAAGTGTTCGTTGCTGCACTTCTGCTGCTTTGTTTTGGCCTTTCGTGCTCTCTTTTACTCAAGCCTTGTAGGTGTCAGCCAACGAGTTCTAAGGGGACGATATTAGCTAGATTGTGGTGGCATCCCCAAAGTGTCCAGCACTGTCGAAACACAAAGGAATGTTGTCTTTTCCACAAAGATGATAAACACTAGAAAAACAGTAAAAAAGGGATGCAGAGAGAGCTACACCAAGCAACTCTAACGATCAGTGTGATCATAAATATATAGTCCATTGTTCACATATTTTTATGTAGTTTTTACATTGTGTATGTATAACTAAACACAGTAAATTATCTTCCTCTCTCCATACATTGGCCCCCTCACCCAGCTGTTTACCAGCTTTGGTTTATTCACTTTAAGGTAAATAAAATGTATTTAAAAATTAAATAAAAATGGGACTAAGTAAGACTTTGCTATGTAGTTTCCTGTAGACTGTGAAAATGGGTCGGTGAAGGAATTTAAATTCTTGGGTAGAAACGAGTGAAAGGTTCCTGTTTGCTCTCATTTGTCGTTTTGCTAGAAATGTAATAAACCCTAGGTAATAGAGTAGGATATTACTGTTTTCAGGTTGATAAAGTCTGCCTAGAAAGTACTGTTCAATTCCTTTAAATTAGAGACTTGCCGAATTATAAACCAACCCAGTGGAACACAAGAAGTTCTTATGAGTTCTCTCTCTTTCATTTTATGATGTGCAATATCCTGCCCTTTATTAAACCACCTTAAGGATGGACATCAAACATATGGTTTAGTGATTACAGAAAACGGCATGTCCAACACAAATACATATTTTTATTCACTAAGCAGGGTGTTACATTAGTGAGCATCCAATCATCAAATGTGTACCACCACCACTTTACATAACATTATTTTTCTCTGTTGGAAAACCAAAAGAGTCGAGGGGAATGCTGAACGCTTAGGTTTATTATGTGGTCTCCATAGTTAAGACAGGTATCCCAGTAACCCTAGCTGAAGTCACACATCAGGTTGGTAAAAACTAAAGTAATCCACCTGAAATGTTTTGTCTGTGGTCCTTTACTGAACAAGAATTTATGGAGGCGGGGAATTCAGAAGGCAATTGGACAAATACATTTCAGTTCAAATATAGTTTCAATTTTCCAATTTTTTTTCCAGACCCTAGAAATCTTCTTTTGTGCTTTTTAAGCCTGGGGAAGAGTAATGGCTCAGTAGTGACTGGTGTCTCTGAATCTTTCTGGCAAGTCTGATGAACTGAAGGCTGTATTCCTCCCATCTATCTTCACACTCCCAACTGCGAAAGCTGGGAGCTTAGTCACCCAAGGCTCCCTCTGTAGTTAATGGAGAGAGAAACAGGCAACTTCAGATGGCCAATGAACTGTAGAGTCAAGCTTAATAAATTGCAGATAATATTTTTTCTGCCAAATCAAGGCAGTTTTCTGAAAAATGTAATTAATAAAATACACTTTTTAAAGCATTCTCCCATTTAAGTCATTCTAAGAGAAAATCGCTTTCATTTAAAAGCTACTAAGTAAAAGGAAATAAGGAGTCAGTTGGAATGAGACATAGCTAGTCATTTGTAACCATACAGCCCATGGGCTGATGAAACTAGCTTAAACTATTAATTGCTATGAAATAGTTTATGTTCCCAGTGTTTTAGTGCTTATTTATTTGGCTTAATTGTTTACTCCCTTAAGTTTATTAGGAAAGGGCTTAGTCATTCAACTCACAAAGCAATTTTGTTGCCATCTCCCAGTGTGGAAAGGATAATTTATCTTGTGGATGTCCTGAATGGTTTTCATTTGCTCGGACAGACAGGAAATAACCATTCCCACGCTTGCCTAATTGGTTAAAAATGTGTTTATTCGTTGGAAGGTGAAACCTTCCCTCCCCTAGTGCTGGGAAGTGATCACAGTGCAGATTAATTATAGTATAGATATTAATACACACATTTGTATATACACATGCACATGCATGCACACACCGAGTTAGCAAGCTGTATGTCAAATCATATGATGATGATTAATGTAAGTAGCTATTCGCTGACTTCCATCTGCAGCCAGATGTGGTGATAGCTTCCCTGAGGTGATAATGGGTCTGCAGAGCTCAAGCCCTTTGCTGTTTTTGAGGGATAAGGTAAAAACCTTATTTCTTTGTGGCGAGAGAATTATAGTATATTTTCTGTCCATTAGCCCAGGTGTGTGAGATGAATTTGATCTAGAGACTTTGGCTCAGGAGAGTGAGCAGAGCCAGTGAAAAGAAGAGCAGTGGTTTGGAATAGATTCTAGGTCACGGTTTTTTTTATAATATCTCTCTATATATTTTGCTTCTAAAGATATAAATTTAGAAACTCATTAAAGTTTTGTCCTCATGGATTAGACACACTTAAAACAACCACTGGATTTTCTCTGAAAGAAGTGATAGAATTTGCTGCCAAGATTAAGGACAGACTATGGGTGTCAGCCAAAGCTCATGGAAGTCAGTGAGAAGCCTTCACTGACTTCTAAGGGCTTTGGATATGGTTTGAAGGGCTTTGAATTTTTACAGGAAAAGCAAGCTTCTGTTATCTGCTGGATAAGTAATAATTCATTGCTCCTTGCTAATATAAGCCATGGGCATTGATTTTTCTATAGGTTTATGTGTGATGGTTTATAAGACTCTAATTTTGATAAATGCTTTCTACTTGCAGATGTGAGTAATCTCTTACTGCAGTGCCTGTACAACTGCCATTTAGCATGTGGTTGTTATCAGAAGGTAATTTTTTTTAGAGCTTAATTTGATTTAAACGTTTGTTGTTTTTTAAAGTAGAAGAAATATCTGTAAAATTGCAAAAATGGAAAAAAAGCCCATATGTATTTCAGATGGCCGAGAAATCTTTGAGACTATTGGTTTAGGTTGTACCTTAAAAGGATGACCACTACTGTACCGTTTTGCCTGTTGAAGATCATCGTGCACACAAAATCCACTGATGTCTAAAAAATTGAATTGGTATTTGAAAGATCTTTCTGCAAATCTCTATTCCTTCCACCCCTTTCCTCTGAGACTACTTCAACTTTTTAGATAGGTTTTTCTCCGCTTCTGATTATCAGCTGCAACTCAAAACATAACCTGTAAGAGTCTCACAAAAGATTGATGTTCTTGAGATGTTGAAGTTCTCATTTAGGGCCTTGCTGCATTTGGGTATTTTGGAAGCATTTCAGAAAAAATCATAGTTTCAAACCAGCCTTTTGTATCGTTCATGGGTAATTATGTCTTCACTACGCTACAGAAGGTAAACAGAAGGAAACTGGTATTTCTGCTTTCTGAAAATTTTCCTTATGTTGTTCCTTAGGTATCTGGCACAGCACTGGTTTTGGGACATATAGTTCACATTTGTCATCAAATACTCTGTACTTTTACTTGGAACAAGTGTGACTCAGCTAGGTTGTCTGCTCCCTTCATATACAGCCTTTTCTTTGAGCAAAAGTACTTGAAAATTTAGATCTTTCTAGAGCTACTGGGGAACAATATTGAAAATATTAACAGGAGATGTTTTTAACATAGCCCACTTGAAAAAGAACCTGCAAAGAGTGTTTCATGCAAAGCTCTTGTTTGTTTGTTTGTTTTAGTATGAATTGCAATAATGGAAAATGAAACAGGCCTTCGTCCTATAAACTGTTCAATTTACATAATGAAAATAGAAATCTTCAGTTCTGTTCTCCTATATAGCTTTACTAGACAACCTTTGTTTTTTCAGTGCCCAATATCACACAGAAAGTGTCTTACTCTTCTGGTGCAGAAGTTTCATTCATTCATTCATAGCCTTATTGGCAGCAGATTATGCGAGGTGGGAGTAGGCTATTAAGTCACCATCAGTTTATTTTGAGGCAGAATGTTCATTGTCAGACTGTTCCCTGCCCTTGATGTTTCTCCTGGGTCCACATGATCTAGTGATGCAAATTCCTTCCTTTGTGAAACAGAGGTGACTTGGACCCACGTGCCTACATTGCATGCATTCCTGTTGCATCAAATTGCAGGGAAGGTCCAGCATATCTACATTCAGCAGTTAGTGTCAGATATTAATAATGTTGCTTACAGCTATTACTATTGGTTTGTTACGGGTTCATTGGTGCACTAGGGCTAGGTTTCTGGTGATATATTACCCTAATTTTGGTCAGGAGTGAAATACTATAATCCTTGGTTCTGATGGCATTCATCTAAACCTGTCTGTCGCCTGACAGGGTGTTTATGCTGAAAGAGTGAAAGATTTGCAAGTCTGGATTATGCAGTGTTTTGGCAGACTAGTGTGTTGGAACTTAGAAAGTTTTGGCACTTTGCATGAAAAATTTGGCTGAAACTTTTCAGGAGTTCCGACTGGTTGAACCCCAGATACATTGATCATAGCTCACAGGTAGGACAAGGCTTTCATGGAAAGCACCAGGTCTCTGGACGTGGGGGTGCTGCCTGGTGAACTGCTGCCAGACCAGGGCACGGATTCTACCAGCGCCAGCTCTCTGAACACTCGCTGGGCTGGAAAATCCTGACCCCGTTAGGTAGGTAAAGCCACAGGCTGTGCTTTTTACTTGGAAAAAAATTGGCAATCAGCTTGTTTTGCTCTTCAGTTTGCTCCTATTTGGGTATTTGCTAAAATGGCAAAAAATTGCTCAAGAAAGATTCTCAATCAGAGAGCACTCAGACACTGAAAATTAGAGATAGGTGCACAGTTAAAATATTTTGACCATCTGCCTATTAATTTTACATAGAATTGTGTAAAGAGAAAAATACAGGAAAAAATACAACTGTATGGAATAAACGTGTCTCTCAAATACGTGTACACTCTGCATTTAACTTACTTGCCCTGAAACCTTTTTTTTATTTTTTTAAGTCTTTTTTTATCTTGTCCCAGGTAATCGAGCTTTCTTTAGCAGTCTCTCTTTAGAGTAACACCTAAGCCGAGGGAATGTGAAAATCATATTCTTAAAGCTCTATTTCTAGAGGTGTAGGATGGAAACATTAAAAAAAAATCACTCTCAGGTGAAATCTGCTGTGTGAAGTCTCTGGTGTCCTGGCAGTGAAAGGTTCACTGTTCCATTATCTGTTCTTTAGATCCTATGATATCCCCCAAAGTGTCTTTCTCAATTTATTTTTGTGTAGGAGAGAAGTAAGGGAGGGTGATAGAATAGCATCTTGGAAATACCATTGCTTTCAAGGCTTTTCACCATGAAGATCTCAGTTGAGATCTGACTTTGAAGGTATCATGAGACAAGCACTGATCTTTCTGTAAAGGTAGGGCTTCTAAATCCAGCTCCTGGTGGCCATAGTTTGCTTTGAAAATCCGCTGATGCATTTGATGCTCTTTTAAACAACTGTTATTAGAAATCCAGAGTAGTGGTCAGACCAGTTGTTTGGGGTATGTTTCAGCTGTACCTTCTGAGCAGATTCCAATCTCCGGTGATGTGAAACCAGAGCAGTTTTGGCTCGGTTATGATTGTTCCACAAAAGAGATGGAGCCGCTCCATAGTTGCCTAGGGACGAATGCCAGCAGACGGATTCCTCGAAGAGTCCCTCAAAGGCACGTACTTAGGCTATCACCCCTTCAGCATGTCCCATAGCTCTGTAGATGGAATTGGGTGCTGGGAGGAAACAGAATTTCTTGGGTTGTGGTAGTGCCAAATGTAAGATCCAGCCAGAAAAGGCAGTCTCCTGTTTTTTACTCTTTCGTATACCATCACGCCTGCCAGGCCAGATCTTGTCCATGACAAACTTAGTTCCTACCGATCAGTTAACAGTGCTGACGTGACTTCATCTTTGGGAGAATGGAGATGTCAAGGGAGTGGAAGAGCTGGAGCGTTTGGAGAGAATACAAACGTGACTGTGATTGTTAAAATCTACCTGTGGCATAGATGCTGCAGCATTTCTCTTTAAGCAAAAAGTCACATAAAGATGGTTAGCGTGCAGTTTTTGTGGGCGGTAGGTGAGAGGCACTGTGATCTTGGAGGTGACCGTTTTGCATATGTGGGGAAAAAATGAATGCCCCAAACCAAATAAACCGTTGCAGCTGTCTAATACTACACGTGCTTAAAGCTTGTAAACTGCACATAGTTCTAGAGAGTCTCTGAAGGTCTTACAGGAGCTCTCTGATCCACTGAATTAATAATAAAAGGCACATTTTAGAAGTTACACGAGAAGCAGTTGATCAGAGCTTTATGAAAAGATATGGTAAGTGGAATGTTTTTCTCACCTTCCTCATCTTTAATTCTTTATAGGGAAAGCAAAGAAAAAGACATTAAAAAGTCGTCTTGTACAAAAGTGCTGACAATGTAACAATGTTTGAAGGATGGTGTGTCTCATGATGGGTGGTAATGGAAGATGCCACAAATGCCACAAACCAGATGATTGATAAAATGAATGCGCTTACAGATAGGAGATGCTCTGCCTATTGAGAGCTCAGTATTATGGTCCGAAGAATAATTTGAGAAGGTGACCGCTGAAATACAGAGACATCTGTCCACCGTGTGCGATTTGAAACTGTTGCTGGTTTCAGATGTCGTCTGTTCCTTAGCATGTTTTGCAATATATTCCGTTGTCATGATTTACAACAGACAGCATTTACTGAGAGCTATCGCATCCAAATAACTATGAATCTGCAAGTGTCTCACTCTAATTTAAACGCCCCTCATTTAACTAATACCTTTGCAGAGGCTCATGCAAGAAGTCATTTTAGTAATAATTAATTGCTAGATTCTTATAACTATTGCCTTTGCCTCAAGGGCAAGCAAATCCTATTCGTTCAGTTTCAATTGCAGATGCTGACGTCTGCTCTTTTTCATCTAGGCGGTGAAAGGGCTCAGGAGTATGACAGAGACTATTCTTCACTGGGATATGGCTTCTTGGATGTACCTAAACGCGTAGGTACTTAGGATCACGCTTAGGTGCGTGTGTTAGTGTTTGGATGGGAGATACTTCTGAAATGAATTGGGCATTTCTTGAGGAAATGGGTTTTTGTCCTGATGGGCTTTGGTCCTGTGAGCTGTGGTGCGCAGCCAAGGCTTTGTACTTGCTCTTAATGCCAACCTTGAGTTTACGTGCACGATCAGGTCCTGAGTAAAGGGAGCTCAGCATGACCAAAGGTAGCAATTTTGATCCTTATTTATTTAACAAAACTGCTGTTGTAAGTTGCCCTTAAGAAAACCCAATGTTTGGGAAGAATGTCTGTAGCATTAGGATATGGTACTTCCTCTTCTAAGTACAGAAAACTATATACAGCCTCTCAGATTCTGTCATGTTGAAAGTCCGGGTGTATGGTAGTTACTTCTTTAAACACACTAAACTGTTAGATTATTTGGTGAAGGTAAAAATTATTTGCTCTAAGTGCTTTACTATTCCTTACACTATCTGTTAAGAGTTTTAAAACCTAAATGTGATGCTATTTTAATGCAACATATTATTTATTTAATATTTCTGTTAATCTCCTCTTAATTATTCGTGTTACTTAAGTTTTATAAGTTACTGCTACAAGATATATCTCCTTTTGCTGTAAG
The DNA here is from genome assembly GCF_036417845.1 of Apteryx mantelli. Taxonomy (NCBI): domain Eukaryota; kingdom Metazoa; phylum Chordata; class Aves; order Apterygiformes; family Apterygidae; genus Apteryx; species Apteryx mantelli. The sequence continues at coordinate 175,293 of NW_027118490.1, read as the reverse complement.
AAACATTGTGCTGCCATGTGTTATACTTCAGGTCTAGGTTAAGACTCAAACATTATGCATTATGTCCAGATTTAAGAAACAAAGAGAGTCATGAATCTCAGTTCTCTCTCTCTGCTCCTCTTGACTTTCATGTCTGCTATGGCTTTGAAGTGAAATACCTGCAAACTGCAAAATTATTTTCTGAGGTAAATTTAAAGAATTGTTTGAGCAATTTACATTTGTGTATACTCATTTTGTAAGCTTTTACATCTCCATGTAAGTTAGGATCAAATCCATGGGCCCTGATGGGATGCACCCACGAGTGCTGAGGGAGCTGGCGGATGTTATTGCTAAGCCACTCTCCATCATCTTTGAAAGGTCATGGAGAACAGGAGAGGTGCCCGAGGACTGGAAGAAAGCCAATGTCACCCCAGTCTTCAAAAAGGGCAAGAAGGAGGACCCAGGGAACTACAGGCCAGTCAGCCTCACCTCCATCCCTGGAAAGGTGATGGAGCAGCTCATCCTGGAAGCCGTCTCCACGCATGTGGAGGAAAAGAAGGTGATCAGGAGTAGTCAGTATGGCTTCACCAAGGGGAAATCATGCCTAACCAATCTGATAGCCTTCTATGATGGAATGACTGGCTGGGTAGATGAGGGGAGAGCAGTGGATGTTGTCTACCTAGACTTCAGCAAGGCTTTTGACACTGTCTCCCATAGCATCCTCATAGACAAGCTCAGGAAGTGTGGGTTAGATGAGTGGACAGGGAGGTGGATTGAGACCTGGCTGAATGGCAGAGCTCAGAGAGTTGTGATCAGTGGCACAGAGTCTAGTTGGAGGCCTGTAGCTAGCGGTGTCCCCCAGGGGTCAGTACTGGGTCCAGTCTTGTTCAACTTCTTCATCAATGACCTGGATGAAGGCACAGAGTGCACCCTCAGCAAGTTTGCTGATGATACAAAACTGGGAGGAGTGGCCGATACGCCAGAGGGCTGTGCTGCCATTCAAAGAGACTTGGACAGGCTGGAGAGGTGGGCAGAGAGGAACCTCATGAAATTCAACAAAGGGAAGTGCAGGGTCCTGCACCTGGGGAGGAATAACCCCATGCAGCAGTACAGGCTGGGGGTTGACCTGCTGGAAAGCAGCTCTGCTGAGAAGGACCTGGGAGTGCTGGTGGACACCAAGTTAAGTATGAGGCAGCAATGTGCCCTTGTGGCCAAGAAGGCCAATGGTATCCTGGGCTGCATCAGAAAGAGTGTTGCCAGCAGGTCGAGGGAAGTGATTCTCCCCCTCTACTCAGCCCTGGTGAGGCCACATCTAGAGTACTGCGTCCAGTTCTGGGCTCCCCAGTACAAGAGGGATGTGGCACTACTGGAGCAAGTCCAGCGAAGGGCCACAAAGATGATTAGGGGACTGGAGCATCTCTCTTATGAGGAAAGGCTGAGAGAGCTGGGCCTGTTTAGCTTGGAGAAGAGAAGGCTGAGAGGAGATCTTATCAATGTGTACAAGTATCTGAAGGGAGGGTGTCGAGAGGATGGGGCCAGACTCTTTTCAGTGGTGCCGAGAGACAGGACGCGAGGCAATGGGCACAAACTGAAACACAGACACTTCCATCTTAACATGAGGATTTAAAAAAAATTCTGAGTGTTCCTCTAACTTTTCCGCTGAAGTCAAGAGAGACTTTTCCTGGTAACTTCAAGGAGAACAGAGCGGGCATTGGCTGCCTTTCAAAATCCGACCCGTAATTTATTAAACAATAAATCCATGTCAGCAACAGTGGATTTACAGCGGATGTCAGCATGTACAGTGTAAATACATTCACCGTATGCACACGTACAGTACTGTATGTAGAGCACTACAACACTCGCAGTATAGATATGCCCACTACATTAATCATTGCGAAAGCGTGAGAGTTACCACTGGATTAGCTGCGACGTTGCTCGGCTGTTAGCCAAGGCCAGACTGCCGAAGTGGGGCAGGTCGCAGGCGTCTCCTTAGGGAACTTGCCTTAGTGGCTGCTGGTTTACTCGCTGCCTGTGTATGGGGCCAGGCAGCATCGCAGCTCTGCTGGGACAGGCAGCGTGCAGACACATCGCCCGAGGCAGTCCCTTTTCCTGAAGTGGTTACATCTGGAATAAAGAAATGAAGATGACCTAGGATTTACTCAGAAAGGCAGGTTTCAAACTGGGGTCAGCAGCCGTGGTCCTGACGCCAGCGACAATTTAATGCCTCTGGTCTTGGTGCCAGCTGCCCTTTACTTGGGGGGGGCTGTGCTTGTTGACACAAACTAGAGCGCCTCTTATGGTGTCTGAAGAAATTACTGATACGGTAGTTGGTGATGAAAACACAAATACGTGCATGTGTTTTATATTATACATGTATTACATTTCTATTATATTTTATATTATATATATATAATGTGAAGTAAAAATCAAGTGGCTCCACTTTTACTGTGCTGAATACAGGTGTTCTAATAGCAGGAAGGATCACAGAGAAATCCAGTGTATGTAATGCAACAGGATTGCGTAAATGTACTACTGTCTAAAATATTTATTGTTCTGTGTTAGTAGAGCTCGCATCTTCACAATTTTCTGTGTATTACAAGAGCCTGAGTCGGTGCATTTAGAAGAAAAGTGAATACTAGAAATGATGCTGGCACAGCTTCCTTCTGCCAGGGAGGTATTATTTGTCGGGGATATTTACTGGCGAGGGCTAGCGCCATTGAAGGGCGGAAGAAGAGACGTCTGTGGTCCGCGCGTTGTTCCCCTCGGTCTGCAGTCTATGAAGTTAGTTGGGCGTCTCGGCACGGTGGCCCGAAACGACGGGAAGGCTGAGCCCCCGCTCGGCGCAGGGGGGCCCGGCCCGGGGGCTGCTGCCGGGAAGGGCAGAGGGGGAAGGTAGTCCTGCACCCGTCTGCTCGCAGCCTGCTCTGTCTCTTCTGAAATGCAGAAGTAGGTCTCTTCCCCGCCTTGCTTTTGAGGACCAGACTCTCAAGATGATAGCTTCGCTGTCCCTTTTGTGCTCTGTTTTTACCTTAGTCTCCAATTAATTTTTTGCATAGTCGACAAGCAAGGGAAAGACTATCCGCTCTGCCTCGGTCCCTTCCTCTCCCACCAAGCCTGAGGCTTGGCGTGTCGAACATTTGCCTGAGGTGCCAGCTCCACTCGGAGCTCCTTTGCTCTGTCAAGCTGGAGCCATTTTAGGCAAGTCCAGAGGCGTAACAGGTTCCCTGGCGAATTTTAGTTTAAAATGTGATGTGACCAAGGAGCTTGGAGATGGTGTTTGAACAGATTTTTTTCAAGATTAGAGTTTTTGATGTGGAAGTCCAAGTTCCACCTAAATGCCCTTATAAGCATGGAAATCTGTTTTAAATCTGACTTGCAAGCATAGGCACATCTGATTGGTAGAGGCACACTGTGATAAACGCACATATTTCTGTTTTACGAAGCGTCACTTGGTCTTCCAAGCAAAAAATGTTGTTGTTAACAGAACCAAGGTGATGTTTGCATTCTCATGAAATCGTCTTCTTCTGTTTTCTGGCCATCAGGACAGCCTGCTGCTCCACACCGGCTTTCTGTCTGGCCTAGCATCCTGTCTCCAACAGTGGCCGTAAGTAAATGCCTAGGATCAAGGCAAACAGTGTTCTACTTTTCTCCCAATACCTCCAGCCTCCAAGTATTTTCATCTTGGAGGACTTTCTCTCTTATTGTGGCTTGTCTGCTTTGTTTATCCACTGTATTACAGTTTTTCTTCAAAGTTAGGAAACTCTAACCTTCTTTTAACATCAGTGAAGCAACTAGTGCCTCCGTGCTGGCTAGCTGTGGTATTCCCTGCAGGCTGGATCACTGCTTGCATGGGAAGTCTGCATGTGCTGCACCAGCCCTCCGCTTAGTGGTGTGGAGGGACCTCTTTGGCTGCATCTGTCAGCAGAAGACAGTCTTCTCTTTCTGAGTTTTGAAGTGGTGACCCTGTAGAAGAATGCATTGCTCTTGTCCAAGCTCACAGAGCTTAGGGTATGGGATAGAAGAAATCAAGTCTGTGTTGCCTTTCTGTAAGATTTCCTTTGTCTGAGAAGCGACTATAAATATTGTTTTAAAGTGCAGTAGTTTAGAATCAAAAGTGACAAAGAACTGGATTAATTCTAGTACCAGCATTATTTGCAGTGCCCTTGAGAGGAACAGAGCTGCATGTTCAAGGGAATTTTAAGAGAAGAAGGCTGCTGCGAGCACAAGTCAGCATGTGGCACAGGCTCTGACACTAGTATACACAAGCAGATCTATGTGGATAATGAGAGTTTTTTTCTTTTTAATTTTAGAATCAACCTTGTCCTATGTTAGGCAGCTGGAGGCAAGAGTGAGACAGCTGGAGGAGGAAAACCGCGTGCCACCCCAGGTGGGTGACTTCCTGTTGGTGGGAACAGTAGTGGGTAGCTAGACAGTAACTCTTGAGTCTCAGTGCTTCAGATAAAGTCAGCATTTCTGTGATCTGGCTTTGCATTTGGGTGATCAAAGGCTCTCGCATCTTTTGTTTCTCTCTCTCGTGATTGAGTGGAACATTTCTACTGGTGTATTTAAGACTATGACAATACTTTCATTCATTTTTCTCCTTTGCAGGTGTTGATACTTTGCTAAGAAAAGTTCACTGGAAGCTGCTACTTATATTCTAATTCAAAATTCCTTTAACAGTTGAAAATTACAGTAAGCTGACCCTTTACATTCTGGTTTCATTCCAAGAGGTTCTTGTAATTAGAATATCAAATACTTTTTAGAGTTAACTGAAATATTTTGCTCTAAATATGCAACGGTTTTAAATAATAATAATTGGGTTATATGATTTTTAATATTTTGAGGAGTATAGCAGTACTTAAATGCAAGACTGAAATTAAATTGAATAAATAAATAAGCAAATATGAAATTAAAGGTTTTCCTAATATGTTTCTAAAAATGAAAAATTTACAAGTTGATTAAGAATGAATCAAAGACACTTCTATTAAATTTCATTAAATAGTCCTTCAGAAAATCAGTAATGTCTCCAAGTGAAGTTGCCCACTGGAAAAAAAAAAAGCATTTTGGTTAGCTGAAGCACTAGTTTAAATGAAGTAATTGCTCTGAAGAACGAAAATGCTTTTCATTGAACTTAGTCAGAACACTGTCATTTGAATATAAAACCCAAGATAACAGTGAAATGTAGGAAGAAGTAAAATCCACTGACTCTGATTTATTCATTTATATAAGCCAAGATGCAAATTCTTTAGCTAGAAGCTATTTCCTTCCTTAAGCAGATTTTAAGCAAAGTTATTTTTCTCAATCGCAGTGTAACAATTAGAAAGGCCTCTGTAGTCCTATCTCTTGCTTTGGTCTTGACTTGTTAGGTGACCTCATGAATTTATTTAATTTCTCTGTACCCTAATTTGTTAGTCTGGAAAAGAAGAGGAATGGTTAAATGTCTATGCAGTACCATTTATATGGTCTTGAACAGGAAAGAAAAAGTGAGATGCTCTCTGGTGAAGAATATTATTTTCTTGTCAAGGAAGGTATTCAGGGCAAATGCTAAAAAAAAGTTGCCTGAAAACTACCATTGTGATTTGTCTTAGGTCTGGAAGAGCACTGGGAGATAAATCATGCAGACCGTTCTTTGTGGGCAACCTTTAGCAGTGACCATATGTTCTATTTGTCCAGCTTTGGAGGTGTCCGGGTGGAGGCCCATTAAGCGGATTGCCCGATCGTGTCAAAGACTGGAACGCCCACGTTCTGAATGTTGAGTTCTTTGAAAATATTTTCGCTGGGGTGCCAAAACCAGAAATTGCTTGTGAAAACAGTGCCTCCCCCTGTAGCTATTGCAAAAGTAATCCAAACAAAGTGTGCTGAATGTGGGACATTTAAGGGGGAAAACTAAGGCAGCAAGTCTGCAAATTGCTTTTCATTGATACACAGGTCTCAAGTCCCAGGTTTGCCATATGTTTGGTTTTGTTGGCACCAGGATCTACAGCAGAGTTCTGAAAAATATCCTAACGTCTCTGAATAGTTTATCATAAGAAATAATGAGTGACATGGGTTCACATTTCCTGGCGTGCCTTCCCCACCTTTCCTGCTGAAGAAAGTCACTGCTTATGGGAGAGGAGGGAAGGGAAGACATGAGGCTTATTCTGAGTTTGCACTTGGTTACATTGGCATTACGTTTGTACGAGTTTGTTCGGGGAGTTTGTTGTTCCTGTGGGTAACGCCCTGAATGTGCTGTCAGTGCTGGTCAGGCCCCGTCGGAAACATGAGGACACTGGATGGAAATGCACGAGCTCCTGGCACGGGTCTGATTCCGTTTAATGGGAGGAATGGGAGGTTGTTAGGCGTTAAGCCAAACGCAGTGCTTTTGACAAATCAGCTGAAAATATGTGACAAGCTACACGACAGACGAGGGGTTTTGGCGCAGCTATTACCTAGTCCCAGTGTTGTGCCTTAAAATTTCAGCAGTGCTTCAGCGCGAGTGCCTTCTGGTTTTTGTGTAGGCCTTCATTATTTATCACTGGTTGGCATATAGCAGCACTGGGAGGGTTTGAAAGTTGCAGAGCTGCACTTGGTGTGAGAGAGGTGACGGCTCCCACTCGTGGAAGTGACTCTTCTACTAGTTCTGTACTGAAGAGTCCCCCCTCGCTATCTAAGGCACTTTTTTCTCTCCTCCTGCTGCACTTTTCCTCTTTCTCCCCTCTGCTTTCTCTCAGTATCTATCCTATTCCTCCTTTTCTGCTTATTTATCACTCATGAAAATATACCAGCACGTTTGTTGACACCCTCTTCAGATAAATCACTCCTTTCATTTACCACTTAGTTATGATTCTTTCCCAGTTTCTTTTGCTTTGCTTGTCTCCTTCCATACATATTATTTTTCTTTTCAAGCCCCACCGACCTCTGATATAAAGGTTTTATTAATATTTAGTGGCAAGAACATTTCCAGAGAAGATGGTATTAAGTGCTGCCATCACTGCTCAAATGGAATCTGAGTTCAGTTCACTCTGCTGTACCGACAGACTTCCTTGTCTGGGGAAAAGCAGCACCAGCACTGAGTCAATATTTTAGTCTGATCAGGTAACAGAAAAGGTATAAAAATGCACGTATTCACTTAAGCCCGTTAGTGTCTCTTCCTGTGCTGCACAGTTGTGCTGGTGATGGTTTATAGCGTACTAGTGGGTTTAAGAGTTATGAGAAGCTATAGATGGGCTGTAGGTTTGCTTTGCTGGTGCAGGCCATAATTAGCTGTTTTCTTCTTTTTCCCCCAGATAGCATGGAACAAGATATGATCCAGACCCTTTCAGTTTCTGGCCACAGATAGGATTTTTGTGCAAGAAAGCAGATACTTTCCAGGATTTATGGTATGCAGCTGGGTCTTCTGTAGAGAATGCCAAACTGAGGACTCGGCTGAGTCCGAGACGAGGGGTGTACACAGCTTGCACTGGTGCTTCTCAAACCCTGACGTGGGTAAGGGGGCTTGACAGCAGCGTGTAGAGGCAAAAGAATTTGAGAGAGAACATTTCTGTTCTGCCGGATGCATTTCAACCCGGAGGAGTTCCCACCGGGTTCAGCACACAGCTGCACGTTTCCTGTGCTGGGGCTGCAGTGATGCTGGCGCAGGGACGGCTCTCTGCAGCAGAGGGGCAGGGGGCTGCTTATTCCGGCAGTGGCTGTCTGCTGCTGCCTTGCGATGTTCAGGGAACTACAGCTTCGCTGTGGATCAGTTTTTGCCTTAATGTTCAAAGAAATGCGTGGTAGTGTGGCCAGCAGTCTAGCCAGAACAAAATTTGTGTATTGTAGTGAAGATACCTAGCAATAATCAAGAAAATCAATTTATAACAGCTGAGGTTCTGACCAGATTCTTTGTCTCAAGGTATCCTAAGTATAAAATTTCCGCCTTGGTTTGTATGGGCTTGCCCATATGGCAAGAACTTATTTGCTTGCCATTACTAAGACACAAAATTCAAGAAAAACCTGGGATACAAAAGGAGTTTCCAGGTTAGAGGGAAGGACGTTTTTTTTCCCCAGAGTAATTTCCAAATGTCCTGAGTTAACTTGTACTCAAAATTTTCTACGAGAGTCCACTGAATTTGCCAAATTTTAAGTTGTGTTGATTTTTATATGCATGTCCTATAAGATTCTGAGACACTAGAGCCCCGAGCCTTTTCCTCTTACAGGTTTATTAGCCAGCAAAGGAGGTTTATGAAGGGCCTGCTGAAAACGGCTGCTTCTGAAGGTGTGTAGCCAGCAGTAGCTTGGACCGTGCAGAAAGACTGTGCATTTAATATACCATGAAGATATGTGGATTTAGGCAGAAACGTGGAGAAGTACAAGTTTTTGCTGAGGCCTTTGAGCAGAGGAATTATGATGAGTAACAGCAGCATTTTTAAGTTGTATATTATAATTGAGAGGAGTGTTTCCTAAAAAAAATTGTTGCTGATTTGTTTGGTGCATGATTTATCCAGCAGAGCAACATACTGCAGTTTATTGCTTTCCGTTTTCCCTTTCTCCTGCCTGCTTGAAACAAGCTGACAAATACAGCCTGTGTTTTCTTCGGAGCTAACGGGGAAATTGAGGGCTGAGGAAATAAGAAAAACGGTTTGAGAATCAAATAGTGCTTGAAGTGGCACGGCAGTTACCCAGCAGGAAGAATGCACTTCCCTAGTAAACCACTTGCCTCTGGGATAAAAGCTTCCTGAAGAACAAGGTCTTTTGCATTTGCTGAGCTAGAACTGCCTCTGGTAAGTGTGCAGTGCGGTGCCTAGTGGACAGGAAGGTTGTGTTTTCTCTGAAGCCTGCCCTGGAGGCGACTGCTGCTGTCCTTGGGGCAGTGATGTACTGTGTGTCTTTTGCTTCTTGGCTATTCCTGCATGGGATGGGGAGAGTGCTAGTCGGGCAGTAAGTGGCAAGCTTCCTTTGAAGGACGCTTGCAGGTCAACTGAATGTAATTTGAGTTACGCAGTGTGTTTTGCATTGCAGCGGTTTTCATTCATGACTGTCCTTATCATCTGTACAAATAGAAAAAACAATGTTTTCTACTGGCTCAAGTAACCAAAGGCTCCTGATGAGTTTTCTCCACCAAAGAGAATCCTGTTCTGCACAGAGGTCTCTGTTCTGTCTGGGAACAGTGCACAGTGCGGTGTTTGCCTCCAAGTATCTTTAGGCTCACAGGACTTGCCGAAGAAGAACAGACCCATGTTCAGACTGGTCCGGTCTTCTGTCTCCTCCGGTAGCTGGAATAAGCTTCCTCCAGAGAAGGCAGAAGCTGTACTGCATTTGCAGAGTGGCCTAACCTGAGGTCTAAATTGGTCTGAAACGCACTCAGAAGCAGATCTTCCATCTTTCTTCCTGTGTAATTCATGCCCCTCTCAAATGACAGGTGCACCATACAGAGGAGGATGGTGATGCAAAATTATCCTAGATTTCCCTCTTTAATCCAGATTAAGCATCTTAAAAATCTGTAATGTTTTGAAACATTAGCTAGTGGTTTTGTTTGCCATAGTTTTAAGGCAAACAGGCTTAACTTGGCATACCTTTAAGTATTTTAAAGTAGGATCAGATTTCCATAAGGTGTCTCAAACCGTGTACACCAAAATGGGGTTTCTTAGAATAACCATTTACTTTGGGAAAGGAAGGCCTATCCCAAAGTTCCCAAACACCCTTACAGTCTCTTCCCAGTGTTGCTATGTGACATCAGCCCAGTGGCACCAGCTCTGGCACTGTGACCCGGATTCATCCTACCTAATTTTAGGTACAACAGTTAGGAGCACAGTGTCTCCTGCAAAATCAGTAGAGAGAATTAGGCATTTCCTAGCTTAATCTCTCTCTTTGATGCCTCTCTCTTCAGCAGTGAAAGGAGGAACCTGCTTACCTGTATGTCCACTTTTACACTGCCCCTAGGAGCCTGCACTTTGGTAAGATAAATGCAGACTTGCTTGTACAAAGGAGAAAGCTGACTACCAGCTTTGGAAAGTGACTCTCAGGTCCAAGAGCATGACTTTGTATGCTTACAGGACCCAAAGTAGAATGGGGGCTGTAAACCTCTGCAGAACTTTGGGAAGCGAAACAACCTTTCTGCCTGAAAATAGAGGTAAATCCAGATTCTGCTCTTAGGATGTGAAGCTAGCTAGGGGGGCTCATGAGAAGTCTCAAAGCCAGGAGGATGGGGTTTAAGGGCTGCAAAGCTTGTTTTAATTTTTAAGAAAAGTTTCCTTCTCTTCTAAAGGACAGGAGGAGGAGGGATAAGGAAGTCCACAGGGGAAATATTAATTTTCAGTCTTCTACTAGCATGTGTTGAGAACACTGTCTGCTTACAGCAATGAATGTTCACAACAAGCTTCTCATTCTCATGAAGGGAGACAGAAATGTGCTGCAGATGGCCCAGAAGTGGCTGTGGAAGAAAGCTGCCTAGAGGCAGCTGAGCTCTGACAACAGCACAATTCGCAGGACTTTCAGGTTTTCTCATATCCAGGAGACTTTATATGTGTCTGTACTAATTTTACGTGCCTTTTAATAGCACTGTTTGCATTATCCTGTTTGAAACTGGCCAAAATCGTTGCTGGCCCTTGAGCAGATAATAAACAGAATATACTGACTTATAAAAAAAACAAGGCTGGCTGAGGGAACTTGTCCTAAACCAGAATTGCTCCAATCTGCTTTATTACTCCTTTTCCTTCCTCTTTCATTTCCTTTTCCAAAGTATAGCATTAAGTCTGCCTAGCGGCTAACAGGTCTATAAATCCTTCCCAAAGGAAAATAAGTCCTAACTCTCCCTCTGTACATCACAGCCAATTGATAATAGTTGTTGCTGTGGAGAAGTGTAGGATGATGCACTGCACGTTGCCTTAAACGTGTGCCAGTGTTGTCAGCCTAGTTAGGAGACACATTACTGTCCACTACTGTGGCTTACGTTCCTGCCACCCATTCCTTGACGGGACGGGGGCACTTGAAGATGAGTTTGTGTACTGAACGGGATTTAATATTCAGACTCAAGATATCTTTTCTGTGGGCTTAGCATATGCAGCATTCCCATTTTTGAATTGCTTTTAGGGTTTTTTTCGATGTGTGAGGTTCAGTCCTGCAGTCGGGGTGCTCACGTGGCTTAAGGAAGCCTGGGATCAGGTCTGACATATTCAATAACGACAGCAGTTCTCTGTCCCTTGTGCTGTGGGTCATCATTTAGCCCTTGGCACTGGTGTGATCAGTGCAGCATCGCGTACAATGGATTGGGCATATTTTGATGAAGTCAGGCACAGATCTTGCTCTCTCTTCCTCGATCCCTCTGCATTTCTCTTCTTGCCTCGCTCTCTCCTTCCCTCTCGTCTCTCACTAGCCTTGTTTCTCCTTTCTCTCTCCTTCACTCTTACTCTCTCTCTCTTTCTCTTGCTTTCTCTCTCTCCTGCTGTCTTTCTCTACCTCGCTTGCTCTCTTTTGCTTTTTTCTCTTCTTTCTCTCGTATCTGCCCGTCCTCCTCCCTCCTCCTGTCTTTCCCTCGGTTTGCCTCTTTCTCCTTCTCTCCTTCTCACCTTCATTCTCCTGGACTCTCTTTCTCTGCCCTTCTTTCCTTCTCTCCTTCTCCCGCTTGGTCTCTTTCCCCCTCTGCTTCTCTCTTCCTCTCCCCAGAATTCCTGCCCTCCTGAGAGATCTCGTGCTCACCTGAGTTCTCACGCTCGCCAGAGTCCGCACTCACCAAGGTTCTTGCACTCCCCAGAGTACGCACTCCCCAGAGTTCCCGCGATCCCCAGAGTTCTCGCGCTCGCCAGAGTTCGCGCTTGCCTGGTTTCTCGTGCTCGCCAGGGTTCACGCTCCCCAGAGTTCCCGCCCTCCCGAGAGTTCTCGCGCTCGCCTGATTTCACACTCACCAGGGTTCTCGCGCTCACCAGAGTTCACACTCACCAGAGTTCCCACGGTCGCCAGAGTTTGCGCTAACCTGAGTTCTCACGCTTGTCAGAGTTCGCATTCACCACAGTTCCCGCGCTCCCCAGAGTTCCCCGCTCGCCAAAGTTCTCGCGCTCACCAGAGATCGCGCTTGCCAGAATTCCTGCGCTCCCCAGAGTTCTCGCGCTCCCCAGATTTCCCGCCCGCCCGAGAGATCTCGTGCTCCCCAGAGTTCTCACGCTCACCTGAGTTCTCGCGCTCGCCAGAGTTCGCACTCACCAGGGTTCTCATGCTTGCCAGAGTTTGCGCTTGCCAGAGTTCCCGTGCTCACCACAGTTCTCACGCTTGCCACAGTTGCCACGCGCCCCAGAGTTCGTGCACTCCCCAGAGATCTCGCGCTCGCCAGAGTTCCTGCCCTCCCGAGAGATCTCATGCTCACCAGAGTTCGCACTTACCAGAGTTTGCGCTCACCAGAATTCCCGCGCTCGCCAGAGTTCACTCTCACCTGAGTTCTCGCACTCCCCAGAGTACGTGCTCCCCAGATTTCCTGCCCTCCCGAGAGATCTCGCACTCACCAGAGTTTGCGTTCACCAGAGTTCTCGCGTTTGCTAGATTTCCTGTGCTCGCCACAGTTCCTGCGCTCACCAGAGTTCGCGCTCCCCAGAGTTCCCGCGCTCGCCAGAGTTTGCGCTCACCTGAGTTCCCGCGCTCGCCAGAGTTTGCGCTCACCTGAGTTCTCGCGCTCACCTGAGTTCGCACTCACCAGGGTTCTCGCGCTTGTCAGAGTTCGCATTCGCCAGAGTTCTTGCGCTCACCAGAGATTGTGCTCACCAGAGTTCGCACTTGCCAGAGTTCCCGCGCTCGCCAGAGTTCCCGCGATCACCAGAGTTCGCACTCCCCAGAGTTAACGCTCAGCAGAGTTCCTGCGCTTGCCAGAGTTCGCGCTCACCTGAGTTCTCATGCTCACCTGAGTTCTTGCGCTCTCCAGAGTTCACACTCGCCAGGGTTCAAGCACTCGCCAGAGTTCACACTCGCCAGAGTTCCCGCGCTCCCCAGAATTCCCGTGCTCGCCACAATTCTCGCGCTCGCCACAGTTCCCGCGCTCCCCAGAGTTCCCATGCTCGCCAAAGTTCTCGCGCTCCCCAGAGATCGCGCTCGCCAGAGTTCGCGCTTGCCAGAGTTCTTGCGCTCCCCAGAGTTCGCACTCCCCAGGGTTCTCACGCTCGCCAGAGTTCACGCTTTCCAGAGTTCTCGCACTCACCACAGTACCCCTCGCTCCCCAGAGTTCCCGTCCTCGCCAGAGTTCTCGCGCTCGCCAGAGATCGCGCTTGCCAGAGTTCGCTATCCCCAGAGTTCGCGCTCCCCAGAGTTCTTGCACTACCCAGAGTTCCCACTCACCAGAGTTCTCGCGCTCACCAGATTTCCCGTCCTCGCCAGAGTACGCACTCCCCAGAGTTCCTGCGCTCCCCAGATTTCTCGTGCTCACCAGAGTTCGCACTCACCAGAGTTCTTGCACTCCCCAGCGTTCTTGTGCTCACCAGAGTTTGCATTCACCAGAGTTCGCACACACCAGAGTTCCCACCCTCCCCAGAGTTCGCACTCGTCAGACTTCCCGCGCTCCCCAGAGTTCCCGCCCTCCTGAGAGATCTCGCGCTCACCAGAGTTCACACTCCCCAGAGTTCCCGCTCTCCCCAGAATTCCCGCCCTCCCGAGAGATCTCGCGCTCACCAGATTTCGCGCTCACCAGAGTTCCTGCACTCGCCACATTCCCTCGCTCGCCAGAGTTCCCTCGCACCCCAGAGTTCCCATGCTCACCACAGTTCCCGCGCTCGCCAGAGTTCCCACCCTCCCGAGAGATCTCGGGCTCGCCAGAGTTCGCACTCACCAGAGTTAACGCTCAGCAGAGTTCTCGCGCTCACCTGAGTTCTCGCGCTCGCTAGAGTTCGCCCTCGCCAGGGTTCACGCGCTTGCCAGAGTTCCTGCACTCCCCAGAGTTCCCACGCTCATCAGAGTTCGCATTTGCCAGAGTTCTCGCGCTCGCCAGAGTTCTCGCACTCCCCAGAGTTCGCGCTCGCCAGAGTTTGCGCTCGCCAGAGTTCCCGCGCTCGCCAGAGTTCCCGTGCTCACCACAGTTCTCGTACTCGCCACAGTTCCTGCGCTCACCACAGTTCCCGTGCTCGCCACAGATCCCGTGCTCCCCAGAGTTCCTGCGCTCTCCAGAGTTCCCGCGCTCACAACAGTTCCCACACTCACCAGAATTTGCGCTCCCCAGAGTTCTTGCACTCACTAGAGTTCGCACTCACCAGGGTTCTCGCGCTTGCCAGAGTTCCCGTGCTCCCCAAAGTTCCCGCGCTCACCTGAGTTCTCACGCTCGCCAGAGTTCGCACTCCCCAGAGTTCCCGCGCTCCCCAGAGTACGCACTCCCCAGATTTCGCGCTCCCCAGAGTTTGGGCTCGCCAGAGTTCACGCACTCGCCACAGTTCTCGTGCTCGCCAGAGTTCCCGCGCTCCCCAGAGTTCCCGCGCTCGCCAAAGTTGTCGCGCTCGCCAGAGATCGCGCTCGCCAGAGTTCGCACTCCCCAGAGTTCTTGCGCTCCCCAGAGTTCCCACTCACCAGAGTTCTCGTGCTCACCAGATTTCTTGCGCTCCCCAAAGTTCACACTCGCCAGAGTTCCCGCGCTCCCCAGATTTCTCGCGCTCACCAGAGTTTGCACTCACCAGAGTTCTCACGCTCGCCAGAGTTCCCGCGCTCCCCAGATTTCTCGCGCTCACCAAAGTTCTCGCGCTCGCCAGAGTTCCCACGCTCCCCAGATTTCTCGCGCTCACCAGAGTTCTCGTGCTCGCCAGAGTTCTCACGCTCCCCAGAGTTCTTGCACTCCCCAGAGTACGCACTCCCCAGAGTTATCGCGCTCCCCAGAGTTTGCGCTCGTCAGATTTCTCGTGCTCCCCAGAGTTCCCGCGCTCCCCAGAGTTCCCGCCCTCCCCAGAGTTCGCGCTCGCCGGAATTCCCGTGCTCCCCAGAGTTCTTGCACTCACCAGAGTTCTCACGCTCCCCAGAGTTCCTGCGCTTGCCACAGTTCCTGTGCTCCCCAGAAATCGCACTCCCCAGAGTTCCTGCGCTCCCCAGCTTTCCCGCGCTCGCCAGAGTTTGCACTCGCCAGAGTTCTCACACTCACCAGAGTTTGCACTCGCCAGAGTTCTCACACTCGCCAGAGTTCGCGCTCCCCAGAGTTCGCGCTCCCCAGAGTTCCCGCGCTTGCCACAGTTCCCGTGCTCCCCAGAATTCGCACTCCCCAGAGTTCCTGCGCTCCCCAGCTTTCCCGTGCTCGCCAGAGTTCGCACTCATCAGAGTTCTTGCACTCCCCAAAGTTCCCACCGTCCCCAGAGATCTTGCGCTCGTCAGAGCTCGCACTCACCAGAGTTCACGCTCACCTGACTTCTCATGTTTGTCAGAGTTCTCATTCACCAGAGTTCTCGCGCTCGCCAGAGTTCACGCTTGCCAGAGTTCGCTATCGCCAGAGTTCACTATCACCAGAGTTCTTGCGCTCACCGGAGTTCGTACTCGCCAGAGTTCGCACTCACCAGAGTTCTTGCGCTCGCCAGAGTTCCCACCCTCCCAAGAGATCTTGTGCTCCCCAGAGTTCGCACTCCCCAGAGTTCCCGCGCTCCCCAGAGTTCTTGCGCTCACCAGAGTTCGCACTCACCAGAGTTCACGCTCACCAGATTTCCCGTGCTCGCCACATTTCCCGCACTCCCCAGAGTTCTTGTGCTCCCAGAGTTCACCCTCACCAGAATTCCGGAGCTCCCCAGAGTTCCCGCGCTCCCCAGAGTTCCCACGCTCGCCAGAGTTCGCGCTCACCTGAGTTCTCATGCTCACCTGAGTTCTCACGCTCGCCATAGTTCACGCTTGCCAGAGTTCTCGCACTCCCCAGAGTACACACTGCCCAGAGTTCGCGCTCCCCAGAGTTTGCATTCGCCAGAGTTCTCGCGCTCACCACAGTTCTGGCGCTCGCCACAGTTCCCGTGCTTGCCACAATTCTCACGCTCGCCACAGCTCCCGCGCTCCCCAGAGTTCCCGCGCTCTCCAGAGTTCTCGTACTCCCCAGAGTATGCACTCCCCAGAGTTTGCGCTCACCAGAGTTCTTCCGCTCACCAGAGTTCGCGCTCACCAGAGTTCCCGCACTCACCAGAGTTCGCACTCGCCAGAGTTCCCACACTCCCCAGAGTTCCCGCGGTCCCCAGAATTCTCGCACCCACCAGAATTCCCACGCTTGCCAGAGTTCCCGCACTCGCCAGAGTTCCTGCGCTCGCCAGAGTTCGCGCTCCCCAGAGTTCTCGCGCTCGCCAGAGTTCACTATCCCCAGAGTTCTTGTGCTCCCCAGAGTTCGCCCTCACCAGAGTTCTCGCGCTCGCCAGATTTCCCGCACTCCCCAGAGTTCGCACTCGCCAGAGTTCCCCCACTCCCCAGAGTTCTCACGCTCACCAGAGTTCGCACTCACCAGAGTTCTTGCGCTTGTCAGAGTTAGCACTCACCAGGGTTCTCGCAAATGTCAGAGTTCTCATTCGCCAGAGTTCCTGCTCTCCCCAGAGTTCTCACGCTCAGTAGAGTTCGCACTTGCCAGGGTTCTCGCGCTTGCCAGTGTTCCTACTCCCCAGAGTTCCCGTGATCCCCAGAATTCCCGCCCTCCCGAGAGATCTCGCGCTCGCCAGAGTTCCCACGCTCACCAGAGTTCTCGCTCTTGCCAGAGTTTGCGCTCGCCAGAGTTCTCGCACTTTCCAGAGTTCCCACGCTCCTGAGGGATCTCGTGCTCGCCAAAGTTCGCGCTCACCAGAGTTCTCGTGCTCACCAGAGTTCTTGCGCTCCCCAGAGTTCCTGCCCTTCCCAGAGTTTGCACTTGCTGGAATTCCCACGCTCCTCAGAGTTCTTGCACTCGCCAGAGTTCGCACTCACCAGAGTTCTCGCGCTCGCCAGATTTCCCGCGCTCACCAGAGTTCGCATGCGCCAGACTTCCCGCGCTCCCCAGAGTTCGCGCTCCCCAGAGTTCTTGCACTCACCAGAGTTCCCGCACTCGCCAGATTTCCCGTCCTTGCCAGAGTTCTCGCGCTCGCCAGAGTTCGCGCTTGCCAGAGTTCGCTATCCCCAGAGTTCGCGCTCCCCAGAGTTCTTGCGCTCCCCAGAGTTCCCACTCACCAGAGTTCTCGCGCTCGCCAGATTTCCCGTCCTCGCCAGAGTTCCCGCGCTCCGCAGAGTTCGCGCTCACCACAGTTCCCGCACTCGCCACAGTTCCCGCACTCGCCAGAGATCGTACTCCCCAGATTTGCACTTGCCAGAGTTCTCGCGCTCCCCAGAGTTCGCACTCACCACAGTTCTTGCACTCCCCAGAGTTCGCACTCCCCAGAGTCCCCGCGCTCCCCAGAGTCCCCGTGCTCACTCCACAGTGTTCTCACTCACCAGAGTTCTCGCTCTCCAGAGTTCATCCTCTCGCTCGAGTTCTTGCTCACCAGAGTTCGCGCGCTCGCCAGAGTTCAAGCTCACCAGAGTGCTCGCTCTATGTAGTGCTCACTTGCTTGAGAGCTCTCTCATGTGAGTGCTTACTCACCATACTGCTTGCTCACTGGAGTACTCATGCACCAGAGTGCTCAATCAGCAGAGTGCTCACTCGCCGGAATTCTCGCTTACCGGAGTGATCGATCACTGGAGTGCTCAGACACGTGAGTGCTCACTCACCTGGGTGTTCACTCATGTGAGTGCTCACTCAGAGTGTTCCCTCACTGGAGTTTCCACTCACTGGAGTGCTTGATCACCGGAGGGCTCACTCATGTTTGCGCTGTCACCAGAGTGCTCAAACACGTGAGTGCTCCCTAACCAGGGTGTTTGCTTCTGTGAGCGCTCGCTCACCAGAGCACTCGCTCCACAGGGTGCTTGCTCACCGCAGTGCTAACTCATGTGAGTGCTCACTCACCGGAGTGCTTGCTCCACAGGGTGCTCACTCACCGGAGTGCTCTGTCACCTCACTGTTCACTCAGAGTGCTCGCTCAACAGAGTGCTTGCTCATGTGAGCACTCACTCACCAGGGTGCTCGCTTACAGGAGTGCATGCTCTCTGTAGGGCTCAGTCCCTGGAGTTCATCTCACCAGAGTGCTCGCTCACTGGAGCGCTCAATTGTGCGAGCGCTCGCTCACCGGAGTGCTTGTTCACCAGAGTGCTCACTCTATGTAGTGCTCATTTGCCTGAGAGTTCACTCATGTGAATACTTGATCACCGGAGTGCTTACTCACTGTACTGCTTGCTCACTGGAGTGCTCACGTACCAGAGTGCTCGTTCACAGGAGTGTTGGCTCACTGGAGTGCACATTCATGTGAGTCCTTCCTCACCGGAGTGCTTGCTCCGAGTGCCTACTTACCAGAGTGTTCACTCAAAGGTGTGCTCACTTACAGGAGGGCTTGCTCACATGAGTGCTCGCTGAACAGAGTCCTCGCTCCACAGGGTGCTCACTCACCAGAGTGCTCTGTCACCTCAGTGTTCACTCACCAGAGTGCTCGCTCAACAGAGTGCTCTCTCACCGCAGTGCTCACACACCAAAGCGCTTGCTCATGTGATTGATCACTCTCCCGAGTGCTCAGTCACGTGAATTCTCGCTCACCAGGGTGTTCACTCACCAGAATGCTCGCTCACCAGAGTCTTCCCTCACTGCAGTGCTCTCTGGCTCCACAGAAAGCTCACTTGTGTCAGTGCTCGCTCACCAGAATATTCATTCACCGGAGTGCTCACTCACCAGAGTCCTTGCTCACTGCAGTGCTCATTCATGTGAGTGCTCACTCACCACAGTGTTCACTCACTGGAATTTCCACTCACTGGAGTGCTTGATCACCGGAGTGCTCACTCATGTGTGTGCTCAATCACTGGACTGCTCGCGTGCCAGAGTGCTCGATCACTGGAGTGCTCACTCACATGAGTGTTCACTTAGCAGAGCGCTCGCTCACTGGATTTCTCACTCACCGGTGTGCACACTAACTGGAGTGCTAACTCATGTGAGCGCTTACCGGGGTGCTCGCTCACAGGGGTGAGTGCTCACTCACCAGAGGGCTCGCTAACCGGAGGGCTCTCTCGGTGGAAAGCTCACTCACCTGAGCGCTCGCTCACTGGAGCGCTCTTTTGGTGGAATGCTCGCTCACTGCAGTGATAGCTCATGTGATGGCTCACTCACAGGAGTGATCACTCACCAGAGTGCTCGCTTGCCAGACTACTCACTCACAGGGTGCTCACTAGAGTGTTCATTCACCGTAGTGCTCATTAACCCGAGCACTCACTCACCGGAGTGCTCACTCTTGTGAGTGCTCACTCACTGGAGCACTCGCTCGCCAGAGCGCTTATGCATGAGAGTGCTTGCTCACCAGAGTGCTTGCTCACTGGAGCGCTCTTTAATGCAAGTGCTCGCTCACCAGAGGGATCGCTTGCTGGAGTGCTCACATTTGTGAATGTTCACTCACCGGGGGGCTCACTCAAGTAAGTGCTCGCTCACATGAGTGCTTTCTGGCTCACCAGAGTGCTCATTTGTGTGATTGCTCCCTCGCCGGAGCACTCCCTTGCTGTAGTGGTCCCTCATGTGAGTGCTCGCTCAGCAGAGTACTCACTGCAGTGTTCTCTTGCCGGAGTGCTCACTCACCGGGGCACTCACTCAGAGGAGTGCTCGCTCAGAGGAGCACACACTAATGTGAGTGGTCGCTCAACAGAGGTCTCACTAACCGGACTACTCATTCACCAGAGTGCTCGCTCACAAAAGTACTCATTCACGTGAGTGCTCTCTCGCCAGAGAGTCTACTTGTGAAAGTATTCACTCACTGGAGCACCTGCTCACATGAGTGCCCGCTCACCAGAGAGCTCACAAATGTGAGTGCTCCCTCGCCAGAAAAACTCACTCACCGGAGTGCTCACAAATGTGAGTGCTCAAACATGTGATTGCTGCACTCAGAGTGCTCGCTCCCTGGAGTGCTCAGTCGTGTGAGGTGCTCGCTCCCCAGAGTGTTCTGTCACCGGAGTCCTCACTCCCCAGAGTCCTTGCTCCCTGGAGTCCTCACTTGTGTGAGTGCTCGCTCACCAGAGTGTTCACTCACTGGAGTGCTTGCTCACTGGAGTACTCACTCACATGAGTCCTCGCTCACCGGAGCGCTCAATCATTTGAGTGCTCGCTCGCCAGAGTGCTCATTCATGTGAGTGCTCACTCACCAGATTGTTCGCACACTGAAGTTTCCACTTACCATAGTGCTTGATCACCGGAGCGCTCACTCACTGGAGTGCTCGCTCACTGGGCTGATCACCTGCCCGAGTGCTCTCTCACAGGAGTGCCCGCCCGCCAGAGAGCTCGCTCGCCTGCTGGAGTCTTCACCCACCGGAGTGCTTGCTCAGCGGAGTCCTCGATAATCGGAGTGCCCCCTCACCGGAGTGCTCCCTCTTGTGACTGCTCACTCACCGAAGTGCTCACTTGCCTTTGTGGGCTCGCATGAGTGCTCGCTCATGTGTGCTCACGTGACTGCATGTTCGCTCACGTGAGTGCTCACGTGTGTGAGTGCTTGCTCAGCTGAGTGCATGATCGTGTGAGTGCATTCTCACGTGAGTGCTCGTTCGCATCTGTGCGTGGCTGTGTGAGCGCTCACGCGAGCACGCACGAAAGGAGCGATGCACTTCACCCGTAAGAGGGAAGCAGCACTACATTTATTGCAGTAAGACAGTGACTTAACGTTGAACCTTTTCCGTAGGCACTGATAGCTCCTGCTCTCGACACGCGCGCACACCTTTTGGTCTGGGGCCAATGTTGCTCTTGGTAGGCACTGATGACTCTTGACGTTGACCGTTTTTGACCTCGACGGGCCTTGGCAAGTACTGATTTCCACATGTTTTGTCAGGGCACGACATCCCTAGCTGTCACTCTCGGTACGCATCGCTCCCGCTCCATCTCAACAGGCACCAAGGCCTGTGGATTTCCAGACCCGCTTCGAGGCATCGAGAGCACGACGGATCCTTAGTTCTCGGTAACTGTCGCTATCCATCCTTGCCGATAGCCATCGATACCTCTCCATCTCAACAGGCATCTCTTGCATTCACCCTCACTCCCAGTTTCCTCTTGACAGGCATCGAACCTGTTGACCTCAGGCCTCCTCAATATCGAGCACCATCGATACCTGTCCAATTCCACACCTATCGAGAGGGTTCGATAACAATATTGATATCAAATCCTATTGATAAGCACCAGTACCCCTTGCTCCACACGCGCATGCATACCTTGCTCTCCAAGGCCCATGCTGCTCTCCCAAGGTAATGACAACTATCGACATGGACCATTTTTGACATCGATGGGCCTTGACGAATATTCATTTCCAGGTGTACCTCTAGGGCACGATACCCTACCTTATCCTTCCCTCTCGGTACACATCGATACCTCTCCATCCCAACAGGCTTCAAGGACTCTCCATTTCCAGACCCACGTAGAGGCATCAATAGCACTGTGCACTGACAGCTATCGATAAGTGTCTGTATCCATCCCTGCCGACAGCCATCGATACCTCTCCATCTCGACAGGCATCGATCGCTTTCGATCTCGCCCCCCCTTTCCTCTTGCCAGGCATCAAATGTATCAACATCGATCCCTCTCAATATTGAGCATCATCGATGCCTGTCCAAAGCCACAGCTATAGAAAGCCATCGGTATCAAGAGTGAGTGTCAGAGGGGTATGATATGTCAGGGGGTTTAATAAATTGCAAGGGGCATAATAAATGGGGGGGGGGGGCGCGATATCGATCGATACAGATATGAAACCCTATCGATGGTACTGATACGTCTGCTTCCCCACACACATGCTTACCTTTCGCTCTGTGGCCCATGCTGCTCTCCCTAGGCATCGACAACTATCGACATTGTTTTTGACATTGACAGGCCTCCACCAGTATTGATTTCCATACCGATCACTAGGGCACAGCTTCCAAGTATGTCCATCCCTCTCACTACACATCCATACCTCTCCATGTCAATAGGCATGGAGGCTTTTCGATTGCCATATGCATTTAGCGGCATCAAGAACACTGTGCATCTAGATGTATTGGTGACCGTCGGTATCGATACGTGCCCATAGCCACCCATACCTCTCATCTCAACAGGCAGCTATCGCTTTTGCGCTCGCCCTCATTTTGCTCTTGGGAGGCACTGAACGTATCAATATCGATCCCTCACAAGATTGAGCAGCATCGATGCCTGTCGAATTCCACACCTTTCAAAAGGGTTTGATGTAGATATCAAGAAGACATGGAGGGGGTGTGTGATATGTCAGGAGGGCCTGTAATAATGAGCAGGGAGGCATAAGAAGTGGCTGGGGGGCTTAATAAATGGCTGTGGGGGGCGTAATATATCATAAAGGAGCGAAAGAAATGGTAGGGAGTGTAATATGTCAGCAGAGGGCATAATAACCGGCGGGGGGTGTAATAAGTGGCTGGGAGGGCATAATATCTCAGAAAGGGGCATAACACATGGCGGAGGAGCAAAATAATTTACAGGGGGCTTCATAAATAACAGGGGGGCAATTTCAATCAATACGGAACCCTAGTGATAGGCACCAATACCTCTCTTTCCCTACTCGCACACATACCTTTTGGTCTAGAGCCCACGGTGCTTTCGGTAGCCACCGATGACTATTGACGTTGACTATTTTTGACATCAATAATAAGATATTAATAATAAGTGGAGGGGATGTGTGTTTTATCAGGAGGTGGTGTAATAATGAGCAGGGAGGCATAAGAACTGGATGGGGAGGTTAATAAATGGTTGAGGGGGCGCAGTATGTCCTAAGGGGGCGTAACAATTGGTGGGATGGTGTAATACGTCGGAAGGGGACATAAGAATTTGCAGAGGGGTGTAAGAAGTGCCCAGGGCAGGGGGTGATAAGTTGTGGGGGGGAGGGCATAAGAAATGGAGGAGGGGTGCAATATGTCTGAAGGGGCCAAATAAGTGGTGGTGGGGGCATAATATGTCAGAAGGGGTGGGGGTGTGATAAATGGCAGGGGGACATTATATGGCGGAAGGGAGTGTAATAAGTGGCGGGGGGGGCGCATTATGTCGGAAGGCGGCATACTACATGCCGGCGGTATAGATAAAGGCACAAGGTTGGTCCAGAGTACAAGGGTCTCAACCCCTGCCACAGCCCCTAGGAAGTAGCCGAGACTCTGCAAGGGAGAGCGAGAGGGAGGGGGGGGGCTGTCACCATAAGCTGCCTGCAAAGCGAGAAACCAGCAGCGCTGGGAGACGCCACGGCCTGAACTCACTTCCAGGGAAGCCCCGCACGGGGCTTCTGACTTGTCCTTTCCACAGAGCAGCGCCACGAGGTCTCTCTCCTCTGCACAGCCCCGCCGGGAAAGCCTTTCCCGGCACATCACCCCGCTCACAGGGGCTGGACATGGCCCCTGGGTGCGAGGGCAGGGCTCCTCGCACGCTCCCAAGACCCGTGAGGCAGCGTAGCCTCCCCTCCCAAGCCGCTCACCCCAGTCACTCGCTGCTCCCTCCTGGCCCTCCTGCCTTGCTGGTTTCTTCCAGCAAGAGCCCAGGAAGCCCCACAGGCCCCTCTTCCCCCTGCTCCTGCTCAAAGGGGCCACGGCTCCTCTCAGCACCCTCCCCGACGCCTTGCAGCGCATGCACAACCCCAGCTGCACCGTGCCCTGCATGACACCTCGCCGTGGTCACCCCAAAGGGCTCCTGGACTTCTCAATATTGTTGCAGGAGCCAGAGGAGCTGCTCCCAGGCGTGCTTGTGGTGCTCCTCCACGTGCACGAGGACACCCATCATGGCACCCATCGCCCTGAGGACAGCCTGCTTGACCTGCTGCGGGACAGGGACACACCGTGTCGAGGGCTGAGGGAGAGCTCACCTCCCCCAGGCACCAGCCTGCCCTTCCTGCACAGGGGGCTTTCCCTTCCCCTTCATCCCTGGCGAGAAGGGCTCGCTCGCCAGCACGGAGAGCATTTCCTCCCCGCGCCCCGGAGCCCACCCTGCCAAAAGGCCCCAGGATTCGCATGCTTCCCGGCATGTTCCCAGCCCCGCGGCTCCCAGCTCAGAGCCGCTATGGGGAGCTGCTGTCCTGCCGCCAGCCAGCACCGCTCGCTGCGGCACGTGGCCTGCAGGCTCCCGGCTTGGGGCACTTGCGCGGCCAGCCTGCTCCCTTGGGCTCCTCGCACAGCACCGCGCACAGCCCGACCGGCCCCCGCGGATGTGCCCACCGCTGCCCACGGCTGCAAAAGCAGCAACGCTCACCTCTTCCTCCTCACAGCCCCGCCAGTTCCTGCGCACGTAGCAGAAGAGTAGGTAAATGGGAGCACAGAGCTGGGCTGCCTCCAGGCGAGGGAAGGCACATTTCTCCCATTCGCAGAAGTACGTGGTTATCCCTCTGCACCACTGCTCCACAACTGCAGCACCACAAGGGAAACAGGATCGCGCCAAAGTCTCTGACCCGCAGAAGAGCTTGCGCCAGCCCCCACGCCTGCTTGAAGCCCAGGCCAGGCTGGCCAGGGCTCAGGTTGCCAGGAGATCCGGCTTCAGGAACATGCTGGCCCACGGGCTGAGATGTCTGCATTGAAATGCTGCCTTCTTTCTCCCCTCTTCCACCCCAGCACCCCTTTCCCTCCGCACAGCCTCACTCCTCCACCACTGCCTGCTGCAGCCCCTGCCTCTTCCTTCCCAAACGTTTGCCCCTCGGCCCAAGCCTGGAGGTTTGGGCAATTCTTTCTTGTGCTCTCCCTTAAAGCCCACAAACACAAAACCAGGCTGCCCTGCAGAAAAGGGAAGGGAAGGGGGGCGGGGGCAAAACTGGCCAGAGCTCAGCCGAAGACAGCTAAAACTTGCCAGGAGGCAAGTGTGGCAACGGAGGCAGCGAAGGCACCCAGGAGCTCCTCGGGCCAGCTGCACCGAGCACCAGCCCGGCCTGCCCGCAGACACCTCTGGCGGCACCTGCTGCTCCTATGTGTTCAGGGCTGCCGGGCTCAGTTTGGGGCTGCCGAGGCCAAGGCCGGAGCTTGCTGCAGGCTCAGCCCTGCCAACACCACCTCCCTTACAGCTGTGCAGCAGAGTCTCTCCCCTCCCAAAGCCACCAGCTGCAAGTAGCAGCTGCATCTAGTCCAGGCTGCTCTCACAGCAACAGGCAGCTCCCACCCAGCCCCCTGCGTTTCCCCAGGTCCCGGCCCTGAGCTCAACAGACCCTGACCTCCACAGTGCCCAGCACAGCCACGCTGCCAGAAGCGCTCACGGCACCAGGGGCTGCACGAGGTTAGTTGTAGGGGCTCTGGGGCTGACGACAGATGAAATAACTAGCTCTGTGGTGAGCGTGGAGGCTGTGGCCGGGGCAGCACTCATGCTGCAGCAAAGAGTTTTGTGGTTCTGGCACGACCGTGGCTCTGCTCAGCACCTGGGCACTGTTGGGCAGGACTTGCACAGTGCAAGCGGCTCCTTGCTGGCTGCAGACCCTCATGGGCTCGCTCTGCCTCTGTCTCCCCTGCTTGTCTCATCTCGCAGCAGGGCCCGCTGCCAGCAGCGGCACCCCACACAAAGTGCCCCGGCCTCAGCCCACCCCACAACAGACCCCTCAGCGCTGGGCTCCTCACAGCGCCTGATCCCAGCCCCGCAGCCTGGGGCCCCAGGGAACAGGCCCTGCTCTGCCCACTTAGGCTGCCTGCGCTTGCACCGGCTCATTACTACTTTCAAATGCCCGGCCCATCACCAGCTGTTAAAGCAACTTGCCCAAAACCTCCACACAGCCTAAACTGGACGCTGCTTTGGGGAAAACTCCCTTGTCCTTGCTTAGAGAGGCTGCCTTTATTCCACGAGCTGATCCTGTGCGTTATCTACATGAGCCCTCATCCTTTTCACTGCGCTTGCAACTTTTTCAGCCTTTCAACTTTCTCAACCCTTTTTCGACCTTTTCACTGAGAAGCCCCTAATGGAATCACGCTATAGCAAGAGGACTCACTCTACGCAGAGAGCAAGAAGGGTTTGTACTTGGTTCCAACAGTCAAGAAACCTTTTCTTGAGCTCAAAAGCTGCACATCCAGTGCAAAGTAGATTCATGTGGCCCCAAACTATGTTCAGTAAGTGCTGCTGTATCAAATTGACTTTCCTTACTACCATCCACACCCAGCTGTGTTTGCTTTAAGATTATCATTACCCCTGCAGCTAATTTGCTGCATCTATGATGTATAGGGAAGGCAGTTGAGTTATGGATAATTTGAAGGTCGTGCATCTTGCGGTGAATTTATTGTGGGGTTTTTTTTTAGTTTCAAGTTTTATATGCCAGGCATGCACAGAATCTCCCTTTAGGCTCAAGCAGATACAAACAGCTCTGTCTCAGTTTTCACAGTGCCAAGCTCATACATTCCTCCTATGGCACAACCAAACCAAGAGCTGTCCTTTGGTTTAAAGCAGAAAATGGTAGGCTGAGGCAAAATTAAACACAGCGAGAGAGAGAGAAATGAATCACCCCCCTATTCAGAACCAGATGAGGAGGTTAAAAAGTAAATAAATAAATAACCCAAAGCCTGGAAAAAAAACCCACCCACGGAAGATGTTTTGGTACTAACCCTGCTGGGGCAGCTGCTAACACAACTGCTTGCCAACTAAAGGGCATTAGCCCAACCAGCGTGTCAGCACAGTTGACCCAGGAAGGCTCGTGCATGCACAGCATGGCACGCGCAGTGATTCCCTTTGCCTGTATTGATCTGACAGGGGGTTGGTAATTCTGCTTTGCCTCAACTGCCACAAAAATAACAAAACCTTTCCGAAAGCCAGGCGGAGAGCTGATGGCATTGGAGCAGCTCAGTCTCAGGGGAGAAATCCAGCAATACCTGATCAAAAGAAAACTGGAAGCACAGGCTCAGTGTCGCTGCCCACATCCCCCCTTCAAAATGCGCCTTCCCCCTCACCCCTCTGGGCTGTGTCCATTCCTGCCCTCCCATGCCACCCCCAGCCCCATCCCACCCACATCCATGCTGGGAGCTACCAGAAGACTGAAGATCCTCCCTGCTTGTCCCAAGCCACCCCCAGGCTCCAGAGGGTCATCTGACAACAGCAGAGCCTGAGTGCCTGAGTCCGTGCATGCGTGCGTGAGAGCTTCCATGCATGCGTGCTCGCGTGAGTGTGTGAGTGCCCACTCACATGAGTGCGTTAGTCCTCGCATGAGTGCTCACGTGAGTGTGTGAGCAAATGAGTGCCTGAGTGCTCGAATGTATGATTGCTCATGTGAGTGAGTGTTCACGTGAGTGAGCACATGAGTGCGTGCGTGAGTTCTCACGTGAGTTAGTGCTCACGTGATTGCTCGTTTGAGTGCTCGCGTGAGTTCATGAGTGCGTGCATGAGTGTGTGCATGAGTGCATGAGTGCTCACTGAAATGAGTGCTCACGTGAGCGCTCACGTGAATGAGTGCTCACAGGAGTGAGTGCGTGAGGGAGTGCGTGAGTTTTTGAGTGAGTGCGTGAATGCCTGAGTGCATGATTTTGTGACTCAGTGAGTGAGTGCTCACGTGAGTGCTCATGTGAGTGAGTGTGTGAGTGGTCGCCTGAGTGTGTGAGTGCTCACGTGAGAGAGTGCTCTAGTCTGTGCGTGAGTGATTGCTCGCGTGAGTGCATGAGTGCTTGCGTGAATGCCTGAGTGAGTTCGTGACTGCATGAATAAGTGCTCGCATGAGAGCTCACATGAGCGCTCATGTGAATGAGCACTCACATGAGTGAGGGCTCGCATGAGAGTGAGTGCATGAGTGACTGCGTGAGGGCTCGCGTGAGTGAGTGCTCACTTGAGTGTTCACTTGAGTGAGTGAGTGCTCGTGTGAGTGAGTGCTCACGTGAGAGAGGGCTCGCATCAGTGCTCGCGTAAGTGCGTGCGTGATTGCTCGTGCGAGTGAGTGCTCGTGTGATTGCTCGCATGTGAGAGTGTTCGTGTGAGTGCATGCTCGTGTAAGTTCTTGCTCACTTCAGTGCTCGTGAGTGCATGCTCGCATGAGTGCGTGCTTGCGTGATGGCTCGCTCGCGTGAGTGCTCACATGAGTGCTTGCTTGCATGAGTGTGTGCTCACGTGAGTGCCTGCTCATGTGAGTCAGTGCTTATGTGAGTGCTCACATGAGTTGAGTGCATGAGTGCATGAGTCAGAGTGCGTGAGTGCTCGCGTGAGAGATTGCTGTTCTGAGAGTGCTCGCGTGAGAGAGTGCGTGAGTGCGCGAGTATGTTAGTGCGTGAGTGCTTGTGTGAGTGACTGAATGCGTGAGTGAGTGCTCGCAGGACTGAGTGCTTCCGTGAGTGCTCACCTGAGTGATTGCTTTCATGAGTGCTCGCGTGAGTGCTTGCTCGTCTAAGTGCTTGCTCGCGTGAGTGCTTGTGTGAGAGCATGCTCGTGTGAGTGCATGCTCGCATGAGTGCTCATGTGAGTACTTGTGTGAGTGCTCCCTCACGTGAGTTCTCATTCACAGGAGTGTGTACATCAGTGAGTGCATGAGTCAGTGAGTGTGTGCATGAGTGCTCGCGAGTGCGTGAGTTCCTGTGTGTGTGTGAATGCTCGTGTGAGAGTGTCCTCATGTGAGTGAGTGCTCACATGAGTGAGTGCTGGAGCAAGTGCTCACGTGAGTGTGTGCATGAGTGCGTGAGTGCTTGGATGAGTGAGTGCTTGTGTGAGTAAGCACTCAGGCAAGCACGCACTCATGCGAGCAAACACTGATGTGAGTACGCACGCACTCACGCGAGCACTCACGCACTCACTCATGTGAGCACTCACGCATTGCCTCACACGATCACTCACTCATGCAAGCACTCATGCGAGCACTCCCTCACGCACTCACCCAGGCAAGCACTCACGCCCGCGAGCACTCTCTCACCCATGCACTTTCTCACGTGAGCAAGCTCTCACGCACTCACTCACGCATTCACTCTTTCATGCACTCGCTCACGCACTCACGCACACACTCACGCGCTCTGTCACGCGAGCACTCATGCATGCCTAGCCTTTGCTCTGGGGCGGATGTCGCTCTCGGGAGGCACCGCTGCCTATCGACGTTGACCGTCTTTCTTTGATAGCGACAGGCCTCCACGAGTCTTGATTTCCGTCCGCGTTGCTCGGGCACGACATCCGTAGCTCGCCGTGCCCCTCGGTGTGCAACGCTCCCTCTGAGCTTCTAGAGGCCCCGAGGCCCGGCCCTTTCCATGCCTCCTCCTAGGGATCGATAGCGCTGGGTCTCCGTAGGTGTCAGGAGCTGAAGATATTCATGCCTGCAGTGAGTACACTTGTGCACGAGCACTCTGGTGAGGGAGCACTGATGTGAGCGAGCACTCTGGTGAGTGAGAACTCTGTGTGAGCACTCACACGTATGAGCACTCCAGTGAGCAAAAAATTCCTTTGAGCGAACGCTCCAGTCAGTCAGCTCCGGCGATCAAGCACTCCGGCAATCGAGCACTCCGGGGAGCAGTTACAGGAGTGAGCACCTCGGTGATTGAACACTCTCATTAGTGAGCACTCAGGTGAGGGAGCACTCATACGAATAATCACCGTGGCGAGCGAGCAGTCCGGCGAGCAAGCACTCCGGTGAGCGAGCACACCGGTATGCTAGCACTCCTGTTACTGAGCACTCCAGTGAGTGAGCGCTCACATGTATGAGCACTCCAGTGAGCAAGTACTCCGGTGAGCGAACACTGCAGGGAGAGAGCACTCCAGTGAGTGAGCACTCTGGTGAGCGAGTGCTCCGTTGAGTGAGCCATATGGCGATGAAGCACTCTGGCAATGGAGCACTCTGGTAAGTGAGCACTCTGGGGAGTGAGCAGTTACACGAGTGAGCACTCTGGTAAGCAAGTACTCCAATAAGTGAACACTCTCATTAGCAAGCATTTGGGTGAGGGAGCACTCATACGAATGATCACCCTGGTGAGTGAGCACTCACGAGAGCGAGCAGTCTAGCGAGTGAGCTGTCTAGCGAGTGAGCTCTCCGGCAAGTGAACACTCCGCTGAGTGTGAATTCATGTGAGTGAACACTTTGGTGCATGAGCACTCCGGTGAGTGAACACTCACACAAGTGAACACCCTGGTGAGCGAGCACGCTGGTGAGCGATCTCTCTGGTGAGCGAGCATACCGGCCAGTGAGCACTCTGGTGAACGAGGACTCCAGTGAGTGAACACTGTTGAGAGAGCACTCCTGTAAGCAAGCACTCAGGTGAGGGAGCACTCTGCTGAGCGAACGGAGTAGTGAGCATCACTCCAGTGAGCAAGCACTCTGGTGAGGGAACACTCAATTGAGCAAGCACTCGGGTAAGTGAGCACTCCAGTGAGTGAGCCTCACATGAGTGGCCACAGCGGTGAACAAGCACTCCAGCGAGCGAGCACTCTGGCAAGTGAGGTCTCTTGCCAGCGAGCAGTCCAGTGAGTGAGCACACTAGCAAGCGGGCACTCTGGCAAGCAAGCACTCCAGTGAGCGCTTACTCCAGCGATCACTCTGGCAAGTGAGCACTCTGGGGAGTGAGTACTCATTCAAGTGAGCACTCTGTTGAGTGAGCACTCTAGTGAGCGAGAACTCCGGTGAGGCAGCACTCTTCAGAGCGGGCAGTCCAGTGAGTGAGCACACTGGTGATCGAGTAATCCAGTGAGGGAGCACTCTGGTGAGTGAGCACTCTGCTGAGTCACAACTCACATGAGAGAGCATGCCGGTTAATGAGCACTCATGTGAACGAGCACTCCAGGGAGTTGAGCACTCCGGTGATCGAGCAGTCCATTGAGCGAGCACTCTAGTGAGAGAGCGCTTTGGTGAGTGAGCCCTGCGGCGAGAGATCACTCCGGTGAGGGAGCACTCCTGTGAGTGGACATTCTGGTGAGGGAGCACTCTGGTGAGTGAACACTGTTGAGAGAGCACTTCTGTAAGCAAGCACTCAGGTGAGGAATCACTCCGGTGAGCGAGCACTCCAGTGAGCGAGCAGTCTGGTGAGGGAGCACTCCGGCAAGCAAGAAACCCTTTGAGTGAGCACTGCTGTGAGTGAGCACTCTGGTGAGCGAACACTCAAGTGAGCGAGCACTCCAGTGAGGAAGTTTTCCAGTGAGCGAGTATTCCGGGGAGCAACAACTCAGGTGAGGGATGACTCCACTGAGGAATCACTCCAGTGAGTGAACAATCCAGTGAGCAAGTACTCCTGTGAGGGAGCACTCCAGTGACTGAGCACTCTG
The DNA here is from genome assembly GCF_036417845.1 of Apteryx mantelli. Classification (NCBI taxonomy): domain Eukaryota; kingdom Metazoa; phylum Chordata; class Aves; order Apterygiformes; family Apterygidae; genus Apteryx; species Apteryx mantelli. Next base: position 144,227 of record NW_027118490.1, on the reverse strand, counting down.
GTGAGTGAACACCCTGGTGAGTGAGCACTCATGCATGTGAGTACGCTGGTGAGCGAGCACTCCAGTGAGTGATCAGTCCGGTGAATGAGCATTCTTTTGAGCAAGCACTTTGGTGAGTGATGACTCCGGTGAGTGAGCATTCACATGAGTAAGAACTCTGGTTAGTAAGCACTCTGGTGAGTGATGGCTCCAGTGAGCGAGCACTGTGGTGAGTGAGCACTCAAATGAGTGAACTCCTTGGTGAGGGAGCACTGCGGTGAGTGAGGACTGCTGTGAGCCAGCCCTCCGCTGAGAGAGCCCTCCGGCATGTGAGCACTCCAATGAGCCAGCACTCATTCAAGTGAGCACTCCAGTTAGCGAGCACTCCAGTTAGCAAGCACTCTTCTGAGAGAGCACTATTGTGAGAGAGCACTATTGTGAGCAAGCACTCTGGTGAGTGAGCACTCCAGTGAGCAAGCACTCCGGTGAGCGAGGACTCCAGTGAGCGATTACTCCAGTGACCACTCTTGCGAACGAGCTCTCTGGTGAGCGAGCTCTCTGGTGAGCGAGCCTCACATGAGTTACCATGGCAGTGAATGAGCACTCCAGTGAGCAAGCACCCTGGGAAGCGGGCACTCTGGCGAGCGAGCACTCCGGTGAGTGATTACTCCAGTGAGCATTCTTGTGAGTGAGCACTCTGGTGAGCAAGCACTCTGGTGAGCCAGCACTCCAGTGATTGAGCAGTCACATGAGTGAGCCCTCCAGTGAGCGAGCAATCACGTGAATCAATACTCCGGTGAGCATTACGGTGAGTGAGCCCTCGTGAGTGAGCACTCATACAAAAGAGTACTCCAGTGAGCAAGCACTCCAGTGAGTGAACACTCTAGGGAGTGAGTGCACACTCCCCAGAGTGCACATTCCCCAGAGTGTGCAGTCACAGAAGTGCCCACTCCCCAGAGTGCCCACTCCCGGGATAGCCCATTCACGTGAGTGCACACTCAGCAGAGCACCCGCTCACGGGAGCGCCCAGTCATGACAGAGAACACTCCCTGGAGTGCCCACTCCCCAGAGTGCTCACTCCCCGGAGCGCCCACTCACTGGAGCGCCCACGCACCAGAGCCCCCACTCACTGGAGCGCCCAGTCATGGCAGAGAACACTCCCCAGAGTGCCTACTCCCCAGAGTGCCCACTCACGGGAGTGCACATTCTCTGGAGTACCCACTCACCAGAGTGCATACTCCCCGGAGTGCTTGCTCCCTGGAGTACCCACCCTCCGGAGCATGCACTCACTGGAGCACCCATGCACCAGAGCACCCACTCACCGGAGCGCCTAATCATGGCAGAGAACACTCCCCGGAGTGCCCACTCCCCAGAGCGCCCTCTCACGGGAGCGCCCACTCACGGGGGTTCTCACGGGGGTGCAAACTAACAGAAGTGCATGCTCCCCATAGTGTGCATTCACAGGAGTGCACCCTTGCCTGAGTCCTCCCTCACCTGAGTGCTTGTTCACAGGCGTGCTCACTTGCATGAGTGCTTGCTCACCTGAGTGCTTGCTTGCATGCATGAGTGGGTGAGTGTGAGTGTTTGTGTGAGTGCTCACTCACGTGAGTGCTTGATCACATAGGTGAGTGTTCATGTGAGTGCTTGCTCAAGTGAGTGCTCACTCACATAGGTGAGTGCTCAAGTGAGTGCTCACTCGCATGAGTGCTCACTCATGTTCTCACTCATGTGAGTGCTTGCTCACGTGAGTGCTCGCTCGTGTAGGTGAGTGCTCACGTAGGTGAGTGCATGCTCACATGAGTATGTGCTCACATGAGTACTCGCTCGTGTGAGTGCATGCTTGCCTGAGTGAGACTCCTTCGGAGAGGAGCCTAGGCGTGGCTGAATCCTGTCCTAGTCTCAGACTTGCTCAACGGTTTATGTCTCAGGGATTAGGTGTGCAGTTAGTCAGAGATATAACTCGGCAAAGTTCGCAGGGGTTCAGCACGCTATTAATCACTTCCCGAGGATCTGTGGCGGGTAAGGAATCTCTCAGCCTCGAGGAGTGACCGTGAGAGGTGTCCCTGCTCAAGAGGAGGTTCTGCAGTGCAGCCCGCTGCTGTGCAGGAGAGCTCCATGGGCTCTGGGCTGCCCCCTATTTATGGGGGGGGATGATTGACTCACAGTCATATTTGCATGCTAGATGGGCCTTAGTTGGCGCACGCTCAACTAGCCCCTACATAGGTGCTGCTTACAGGGAGGTCAGGTTGAGGGGGAGAGAGCACATCAGTGGGGGGGGGGGGGAAGGAGCACACCGTCACACGCTGTCTGCGCGCGCTGGCTGAGAGACAGGAGAGAGCAGAGCACGAGGAAGAGGAGGAGGCGCCCGAGACCCTGGAGTCTGAGGAGCAAGGTGGTGAGCAGAAAGTGCTGGCGTGCTGTGTGGGGCTGGGTGGGAGTGGGGCCACGTGTGTCCCTGTGTCCCCTGCCAACCCTGCACAGGAGGCCCGGGCCAGCGCGGGGCAGAGCGGTGCCTGTTGCTGGCTGCGAGGGCTCTGCCCCCCCTGCCCCTTCCCTGACGGAGCCGCCTGGCGCTGCTGCACCCAGCTCTTGCCGGGGGCCCGGGGGCTGGTTGCTGCCGTGCCGGGGCTGCCTTCAGCGGCGGCTGTTGAGCTGCAGGAGCCCGGCAGGGCTGGTGCGGAGGCGGTGCGGCTGGAGTGCCCTTGAGCCCCGTGTGGGGCCATGGGCCGTGGCACGGGCAGGGTCCGGTGGGGCTGAGCATCTCACGCAGCCTTTCCTTCTGCCCGCGGGCGCTCTGCCCGCTGCGCAGGCGCTGCTGGCTCGCCTGCTGGTGAGTAGCGGGGCCCCGGGGACAGAGCTTTTGTGGCCAGGGCGAGGGGAGAGGCTGGGAGAGCTGGTGCCGAGGCCGGTGCCCGGCACGATCCCCGGAGCCATGGGGGCGAGGTGGGCTGCAGAGATCCCCCTGCTGCTGCTGCTGCTGCACCTGGCAGGTGAAGTGGCGGTGGGGGGGAGAGGCTGGGGGCGGAGGGGGCAGCAAGATGCCTTCAGCCGCCCAGGCTGGCAGAGGGCGATGGTGGCGGGTTGGCGAGTGCTTGTCAGCGCGATGGCCTGAGGCTTTGGGGCGTTGGAGCACAGAGGAGGTGCCCGGACCCTGCCGTGGCGCTCGCTGGGCTGAGAGCGAGGGCTTTTGCTTCCTCGGGCTTTGCATTAGGGGAAGAGCGAGAGGTGGGTTGCAAGAGGGGCGAGTGGGGAGAGGGGCTGCCACAAAGGGGAGCTCTGTGCCGACAGTCTGTGGGGCCGTATGGATGCGCAGACGGCCCTGGCCAAGGGCAGGGGAGCGTTTGCTTCATGTCTCGCTTGGCCCTAGTTCCCGCGAACGTCGCTGGAGCTCATCGAGAGCGAGGCCTGGACCGTGGGCCTGAGGTGGGAGCTGAGGCGGCAGCTGGGCCGCTCTCCCTGCCCGTCCTGGGAGAAGGTTTGCTCCCTACGTGGGCGGTGGAGCTGGCCAGGGCTGGGCGTTGGGGCCGCAGCGACTGCCCCTTTCTGGTGCGTTGCAGGCACTGACTTGTGTTGTGTCTCGCTGTGCTGAGAGCCGCTTCCAGCTGGCATTGTCCTCGGTCGAGGGGTTCACAGAGACTTTGCAGCAGCAGCAGCAGCAGCAGGAGGTAAAGGGCCCGGGGTGTTGCTGTTTGTTTTCCTTCTGGCCTCTTGTCACTTGTGCCCCAGCGGCAGCCTGGTGGCGGCTGCTGCGTTTTGTTTGCGCCCGTGTTAAGAAGCACCTGAGCGCTGCGCTTGAAAGGGGCCGTGGCGGGGCTGGGGCGCGTGGGGTGTTTTAGGGCGGGAGGGGGTTGGCGCCTGGTGGGTGGGAGCTGCCCAGCCGGGGCAGCTGCAGTGCTCGCTTGCCTGCCGCCGTGTTGGTGAAGCGCCGGCGGTGGGGGCGAGGGAGGCTCTGCCCTCGGCCCGTGCCTGCGCGAGCTCCGCGCCTGTGGGGTGGGTGCCAGCCGCCGGCGCCGAGCTGCCGGGAGCTCGAGCAGCGCCGTGGGGAGGTGCCGGGAGGTGCGCGGGGAGCTGAGGCGCCGGTGGGGTGCGGGGCAGCTCCCGCCTGGGGAGCGCAGGGGGCACTGGGCGCAGCGGGGCCGTGGGGTGGCGTCTTGGTGCTTCTCCGGTGAATGCGCAGCAGAGCAACCCGGCGAGGACTCGAGCTGCGCTCGTGGGTGTCTAGAGCAGGATGGCGCTGCGCGCCGCCAGGGAGCAGCTGCTCGCCCCCGTTGAGAGCCATGTGGTGGGGAGCGTCCTGCGGCTGTGCCGAGAGGGCTGCCGGGGCAGAGTGGGCCAGGTGCCGCCAGCTCCAGCCTCTCCTCGCCCTTCCCATGCACCCCTTTGCCGTTGCAGCCGTGCCAGCGCTGCTTGCCCTGCTACCCTGGGCCGGGGTCGGTGGGGTCTTTCCGGGCGGCAGCCGGGGCAGCTGCTTCCCTGGCCGTGGGAGGCTCCTTTGCGGGAGGGGAGAGGAGGTTTGCTGGCTGGGGCGCAGGTGCCGAGCTGGGGTGCGCTGGGTTGCTGGAGGGTGCAGTGTGCTGCCGGCGCTGTGCTTGGAGGCAGATTGCCCCCAGCCGCGCTGCTCTTTCCACCCTTGGCCGAGCTCCAAGCGTGTTTTTGTCCCCTGGCCTCAGGACGCAGAGCTGAAGCTCTCCGTGGTGCAGAGCATCGCTGAGCTCAGCCTGGCCGTCCGGGCTGTGGCCACCTGCCCCGGGTTTGAGCTGAGCTGCGAGTGGGAGCTGCTGCAGACGGTGCTGGTGAGCGCCCAGAGCCAGGGCCACTGCGCAGGGGAGATTTGGGCTGTGCCTGGGGCGGGTTTGCGCAGGGGCGCGAAGGTGTCGTGGGGCCGTGCGCGAGGTCCCAAGCGCCCTGAGCTGCGTCCCCAGCTGGCGGGGCGCTTGGGTGCTGGTGCTCAGGGCCGTGGCGGGCGAGCGCGGTGCGTCCGGGCGCCAGGGAGGTGCCGCCTCGTCCTGCGGGGCCTTGGTGGGAGCCGTGGGGGTGGTGGTGCCGGTGGGACCTGGCAGCAGAGCGCGTGGCTGGGTCGGGCGGGAGGGCTCTCCCGCAGCCCTGCGCGCTGCCCGCTTTGTGCCTGTGTCCCTGTGACTTGCAGGAGGTGATTGAGGAGGAGCCCCCGGAGTCCCTGGTGCACCCCCAGGCCGTGGTGGCCGTGGAGCAGTTGAGGTAGGGTCTGTGTGGGGCTGTGGGAGTCGCTGCGTGTCCCAGTGCAGCTGGCTGGTGTGGCTGGGGCTGCGGGCGCTGGATTTGGGGCTGTGGATGGGGACAATGGCAGTGGTCCTTTGAGTTGCTCTGGAGAGCGCTAGTAAGGCCTCTTTGTGGTTTCTGTCCCTTTTTTCTGCTGGCAGCAAGCTGCAGCCCCGTGTGAGCAGGGAGGAAAAGCGCAGCCTCCTGGCTCAGTGCTGCGAGGGCGTTGTGTGCCTTCGTCACCCGGAGCAGAGGGAAGACGAAGGGGATGTGGTGGTGGCTGCCGCACGCACGCGGGTACCTGCCGGCCCTTCTCAGCTGCCCCTCGGTGGGGGCCCAGCTCCGGGTGCCCCGCGCTCTGGCAGCGGCTGGCTGCGTTGGCGTCTCCGCGGGGTGCTCGGCCTCAGTCGCCCTTTCTGGTGTCAGGGTGTACAGGCGCCGTCCCTGCGAGCGCTGCGCCAGCTCCTGAGAGCCCTTCTGCAGGCAGAGGCGGCCCCTGCCTGCTTCGAGGACACGGTGCAGGTGAGCGTCCGTGGGACGGCAGGGAAAGCGTCGCCGCTGCCCGAGCGGGGCGGCCAGAGCCGTGGGGATCCTGCCCGCGGGGCTGCTCCGAGGAGAGGAGCTTCCCTGTAAGCAGGTGCAACACCCCACCCAAATTGGCAGCGAGTGAAAGGGTGCCAGTTTGAGGTGCCCTCGCCCTAGTTTTGCAGCCAAGCTTTTCCCATGGGCAGCAGCTTCCTTGCAGGCAGCTCGCAGTGTCGTGCGGAGCCGCCTGGACGCGCCACAGCTTCTGCGCAGGCGCAGCCGTGAGCGAGGGGCGCTGCCCAAGTGCAGGGCGCCGCGGCAAGAGCCCCGAGCGGGGAGGTGCCCGTGGGGAAGGGCTGCTGGGCCAGGGCTGGGGGGCCTGGAGAGCCTGGGGCTGTGGAGGCGGCAGGGCCGGGAAGGGAGGGGGCTGGCGAGGGGCGCCGGGCGGGAAGAGGCCCGTGGTGAGACAGGTGCGCCCGTGGCCGGGTGCTGCGGCGCCGGCTCGCCTTGGCGCAGGCGTGTGAGCGGGAGAGGGCCCTGTGGGTGGGTGTGCGTCCAGCTGCTGGGTGCTCATGAACAGGCCTGCGAGCGCAGGGTGATCAGGGTGCCCGCGTTGCCCGGCCCCCTCTGCGCCGGCCGTGGCCCCGGCAGGGAGCTGCGCCCGGGCGAGCGCTGGGTTTGGGGTGTCCTGGGCTGCGGGGCAGCCCCTCGTTCGCCCCTGCCCAGCTGCGGCTCGGGGTGGGGGGTGCAGCCGGGAGAGGGCGAGCGGCTGTGGGGGCTGCCGGTGACCTTTTCGGCTGCCTCTTGCTCCCGCAGCGAGGCCGTTCCCGCGAGCAGTTGGGCTCCCTGGCGGCACTGCTGGGGCCTCTGACAAGCGCCGTGCCAGCCGCGTCCCGCCGGCGGGCAGCGACCTGCCTCGGCCGCCTGCTGCAGATCGGAGGTGAGGAGAGCGCGCAGGGCCGGTGCCTGCTGCTGCCTGAGGGCAGGACGTGGTCCCCGGTGGCAGGGACCGGTGCCCTCCGCGGCCGGCCCCTCGCCTGGCTCGCGAACCCGCTGCGCCACGTTGAGGAGCCCTGGCTTCGCCGTGGCCTTCGCCACCCTTCCTCAGGTCCTGCTTTATCTGCACGCGGGGCCGGAGGTTCGCTGCCCGCGAACGTGACTCCCCTCTCTGCTGGCTGCAGCCGAGACCACGGAAGTGGCAGCTGAAGGGATTGGGTCCCTGCGCGAGCGGCTGACCGCTGCCGCCGCTGAGTCTCTGCCGGCGACCTGCGTCAGCATCGCGAAGGTACCTGGGCCCCGCAAAGCGGGGTGGGGGCCTGGTGCGGGGCTCCTGCCCATCTCCCTGCTCCCTGCAGGGCCTCGCGCAGTTCTGCGAGCGAGCTGTCGCGTGGGGATGCGTGACGTGAGCACAGAGCAGGGAGCTGGAGACAAGTCTGTCCTTTTGGCCCACGGCAAAAGGAGCAGATGCCGTGATTTGTGCGCGTGTGTGAGCGCTGTTGTCAGGACGTGAGTTCTGCTTCTGAGCAACCTGTGACGTGGTCTCTTCCGTTTCTGCTTTCTCCCCAGCTTGTTTGCAAACGTTTCCCCCGAGGCCAGGCCACAGGCTTCCTGAGGCCCACTGCGGAGAGCCTGCTGTGCGCCAGGCCCGTGTGTGCGCGGGTCGCTGGGTGGTGGATGCTCCCGTTCCTGGGGGAGTGCGGAGAGCAACTACTGCAGGCGGAGGTGAGAGAGAGGCGTTTTCTCCGTTTGCCTTTGGTTGTTCTCTGTTGTTGGCTGTTGGCCCCAAAGAAGGACAGGGAAAGGATGCAGCGAGCCGTTCTTTGTTGCCTTCCTCCTTCCAGGTGCCCGAAATGGTGAGCATCCTTTCCGCGTGCCTGCGGAGCACCCGGCAGAGCCCCCCGCGGTGGGTTGTGCTGCGGGCGTTGTTGCTCCTGGCCCGCTCTCGCCAACGGCTGGTGCTTGACAGCCTCCTCGAGAAGTGCTTGCGCGCGGACAGGTCTGTGTGCTGGCCCTTCCCTCGGCAGCGAGAGCCGGCCCCAGGGCACCCCTGCGTGGGGGGGTCCTGCTGGGCAGCAGGTGGATTTTCCCCAGGAAAGGCTGAGCGCTGCCAGCTTGGGGGCTCATGTCCCCGTGCCCGCCCGGGCCTCGGCAGCCCTGTTGCTGCAGACGAGGAGAGTGTTTGGCCTCTCGCGAGGGCGTCGCAGGTGCGCGAGGATGCGGGCTCCCGGGCGAGCGTCTGTGCCCTTGCAGCGACACAGCGGAGCTGTGGAGGAGCCTGGGGAGCGGCGCCCTGGGGGGCCACACGCTGGTGCACTTACCTGAAAAGTTCAGGGCAGCTGGAAAGAGCAGGCAGAGGAGCGAGTGCTGCGCTTGGGAGCTGGGCAGCGCGGGAGCCTCGTGTAGTACGGCCAGCGGCGGAGGCGTTGGTGCCGCTTCACGTCTGCTTTCCAGCTTGGGCTTGAGCGCGAGGGAGTTTGGTGCCCTTTGCGAGCGCCCGGGGAGCCTCGCGGGGTGCTGTGCCGGGGCAGCGGCAGCATTAGCGGTGTGGGGAGGCAGGACTGTTTGCTGCTGGCGGGCCGCAAGGCTGTGGCCGCAGTGAGACCTGGAGCCAGTGAAAGCCTCGCAGGCCGGTGGGGGGACGTGGATGGTGGGCAAAGGCCTTGTTTCACCCGGTGCTTCTCGGTTGAATTTCTCTGTAGATCACCCAGGCCCTCTGCGAGGTGGTGTCGGTGGTGCGGAGCAAGATGCTGGTGCAGCGCCTGCTTCCCTTGCTGCTTCCCTGCCTGCTGGGGCAGATCAGGGAGACGCTGGGGGAGGAGATGGCGCTGTCCCTCGGGGAGCCGGGGAGCAAGGAGACGCCAGGCAGGTGAGGAGCGGCAGGGGCTGGTTTTCTGTTAGCTTGAGCCTTGGCGACTGCGGAGTGTCATTTCAGGGGTACTTTGCCTCTCCCTCAGCGGGGTTTAGGCTGTGCGAATGAGTGCCTCGCCAAGCGGCTGAGCTGTTTTAGCTCCGCTAGAGATAAATGTTCCCCCAAAGTTGTGCGCCTGGCGACTTCTCTGGTTTTTCTTTTCCACCAGGCTTTTTGCGGAGGCTTCAGAGCTGGTGCTGGTGAAGTGCCTGGAGGAGCGGTGGCTGCGGCTGCTGCGGGAGCAGGGAGCGTGGGCATCGCTGGCAGAGCCCCGGGCTCACACCGCCGGCACGCTGTGCGTCTGCTGGCGAGGTGAGAGCGCTGGGATGCGGCGTGCCCTGTCTCGGGGGCTGTGCACGGGGAAAGGGCTGCTGGGAGCTCGCTGCATGCCCGGGAGCTCTGCTGAGGTGCAGAGCAGCATCTGCGTCAGAGCGGGGGGATTTGGGAGTCGCAGCCTGTGGCCGTCCCGTGTGACTGCGCGTCACAAGCCCGCTGGTGCTTTGTGCGCAGCGTGCTGCTTGGCGCGGAGCTGGTCCCGCAGCACCTAGCGGAGAGCCTCTTCCCGTGGCTGGAGTGGCGCTCGGCAAACCTGCGGCTCGCGGCCATGGCTTTCTCTGCTGAGGGGAGGCAGCAGCGGGGCAGGGAGGGCTCGGAGGGTTCCCTAAGAAGCGGCTGCTCGGGGCGTCCCTTTCTGGGGGAAGGTGGCAGCAGCGAGTGTTGCTGGAGCGCCTCGACTGGCTCCTGCTCTGTAGGAAGCCTCTGGGGAGCGGCACCCGCCAGTCCCTGCAGAGCCCTTGCCAGAGCTCTGCCAGGGCCCTTCTTGCCGCTGCCAAGTGGCCCGTGCTGGCGCTTGTCGCTGGTGCCGCCGAGCCCATCGTGGCCCTCGTGCCTGGTGCTGCTGGGGAGGGCAGGCGGAGGGGTGTTTGCTGGGCGCCGCCTTTGCCAGGCGCCCCGAGCCCAGGCGGGACGCGCTGCTGAGCTCGGGGGGCCGCGGCAGAGCTGCGGGGGCCCCGGGCCCGAGTGCAGCTTCCTGCCAGGAGGTGCCGCCCCGCGTGGGCCGTGCGCGAGGCCTCCCCTGGCGCTGCGCGGCTCTGCTTTCGGCAGCTGCCCGGCCCCGCAGCCGCAGCCGGGCCGGCCTGGAGGGAAAGCCCCCGGCTGTGGGGGAGCCCGTCGGGGGCTGAGGGGCTTCTCGACCCTGGAGCGCCGGGCCGCGGCTAGTGCTGCGTCTTGCCTGGCGTGAACGGCGTCGGGATGCTGGCTGCCCCGTGGCTTTATTGCAGCTGATGAAGGAGCAAGTGGTGGAGCAGAGCGAGCTCCTGAAGCCCCTCTTAGAGGCCTTAACAGAGAGATCGTGCGACCCCGTCAGGAGCGCGGGGCAAACGGCCGTGAGAGGCATGGGCAACGTGGCCAGCGGAGCGCCTGCGGAGGTGAGACGGCCTTTCCTGCGCTCTGAGCGCAGCCTGAAGCCGAGAGCCGCCGGGGAGAGGTGCGCGGGGCTCGAGGAGCCTGGGGAGCCGAGCAGAGGCAGACGCGGGGCTGCGCTAGGGCCGTGCTCCTCGCCCTGCCGTCAGCAGGGTGGCAAGGGGGACGCTGGGTGCAAACGGGGGCTCCCTGGGCTGGGGGTGCCAGCTGTGTCTGGGCTCTGGGGGGGTCTCGCGCCGGCCCAGCCCTGCCCCCCCCCCCAGGACGTGGCCTTGGTGCCCCCCGGCCCTGCCCTGCCCAGGGACGCGGCCTGGGGGAGCGGGGACAGGGGAGAGGGGAGAGACCAGGGTGAGTGGGGGCACTGGGAGGTGCCTGGGGACACCAGGGAATACCGGGGTCACTGGGGGGAGCGGGGCGCTGGGGTGGGACTGGGCACGAGAGGGGCCCTGAGGACCCCAGGGGGAGCGGAGGGGCTGAGGGGCAAGTGGGGGCTGCGGGGGGCCGGGGGCACCGGGAGCCTCGGGGAGGCAGCCGGGGGGCTGAGTTTTGGGGCTGGCAGTGGGGCCGCAGGCTCTGGCTTCGAGCCCCAGAGCAGGTGCCCAAGGCCTGTGTTTCTGAGCTCAGCGGCAGGCTGAAGCCCTGGGTTTGGGGTCACACCCAGAGGCTTCGGGGGCTGCTTGGGGGTTGGGGACAGAGGCTCAGGCCTGCATTTAGGGGCCAGAAGCGGAGGCTGAGGGGGCTGGTTTGTGGCTGAAAAGGGAGACGCAGCCCTGCGCTTTTGTGCTCAGAAACGAAGAGTGAGTGCTGCCTTTTGGGGTCCAGAACAGCGGCTTTGTCGGTCTCTGTTTTCAGCCCCTCCAAACAGCTCAGTCCTGGGTTTTTGAGCTCAGAATCAGAGGCCAAGTGCTGCTTTTTGGGGTGGAAAACGGAGGCCAAGCGCTGCGTTTCTGGCTCCACAAATGGCGGCTTAGGGGGCGGCTTTTGTTACTCGGGGAGCCTGAGCCCTGCGTGTCTGAGCTCCAAGCAGGGATTAAGTGCTGCCTTGTTGGGGCCAGGAATGGAGGCTCAGGGGGCTGTTTTGGGGGTTGAAAACAGAGACCAAGTGCTGCGTTTTGGGGACTTGGAAATGGAGGCGAGTTCAGCTGTTTCCAGCCCCAAAGCAGAGGCTGAGGGGGCCCTTTTATGGGGTGGGGGGGGAGGCAAAGGAGTGGGGAGGGGCAGGGTGTGTGGTCCCTCCCCAAAGGGGGGTCCATCCATGAGTGCCCCCAGGGCAGGGAGGCTGGCATGCACCAGGCTGATCCTCCCATCTGAGATAGCTTCTGGTGCAAAAGCAGTTTTGGGGGGGAGGAAACACCAGGAGACACCACTTTCCAGGGCCAGTATTTATTCAGCATTCATCCAAGACTTTCAGTGCTTCCTAAACAATATCTTAACTAATTAGTTCAACGTTGATGCAGTGCACAGCAGCTCTTTGTTCAGTACTGTTCCACTATTAACTGATGACCTCAATCTCCAAGCTGTGACAGTGACTGATCTGTGGCCTTGTCAACACTTTCCATAACAATTAATCAATTAGCTTCTAATTCTTGAATCAGTAGTAGCTGGTTAGTCACTCTGGATTCCATAGACATCAGCTCCTTGGTCAACAGCATTCAGTATTCATAAGCTCTTTAGTCAGCCTGGATTCAGTCTTCAGAAGCTCCTAAGTCCTGAGTCAATGTCCAGCAGCAACTTGGTCAACATTCATGGAACAGTTATGAGCTCCTTAGTCAACACTGATCCAATGCGCCTGAGCTAATTGCTCCCCACTGATCCCAAATCCCTGAGCTCAGGAGTCGGCACCAGGCAATAGCCACGAGCGGCTGGCTCGGCGCCGGACCCCCCTTCCCCGCTGCCGGGCCTGGGGCTGCCCCAGCGGGACGCGGCGCCACCCCTGTGCCCGGGGCAGCGGCTGGTTCCTGGCCGTGTCGCTCCCGCGGGGGCCCTGCACCGGAGCGGCCCCAGCCCGCGGCGCCGGGCAGCAGCCGGCGGCTTTGGCCTGGGGCCTTGGCCCGGGGCCTCGGCCCGAGCGGCAGCTCCGGCGCGGCCGCGGCTCCTGCGGCTCTCGCTCCCGGCGGCGGCTCCGGCGGGCTCGGTCCCGGTCCCGGTGCGGCGCGGCAGCTGCGGCCCCGCCGCACCCGGCTCCCGCGGCGGGAAGGGAAGGGAAGACGCGTCCCGGGAGTGCTTGCAGCTGCCCTCCCCGGGGCAGGGCCCCGGTGCTGCCCTCCCCAGCCGGTCCCCGCCGCCGCCCCGCGGCTCCCCCATTCCCTCCCGGCGCATCCCGGCCTCGGCCCGCGGCTCCCGGTGGCCACGGCTCCCAGCTCCCGGCAGGGGCGGCCTGGGCCTCCGGCTCCTCTGCCCCGCGCACAGACGCGGGCCGGCCCGGTTCTCCCGGTGCCCCCGCGGCAGAGCTAGTGCCCCGGCTGCCCCCCCTGGCCCCAGCCCTCCGCGGGACCCTGCTGCCCGCCGCTGCCTGCTCCTGCTGCCGCTGCCGCTGCTGCCTGGCCGGGCGGTGCCGCTTCGGGCTCCGGGGCCGCCGCGCACCTGCCGCCCCTCAGCGCTGCTCGCCCGCGCACGGCGGCGGCGCCGCCTGGCGGCCGCAGGGGCACTGCAGGGCCCAGGCAGCCCCCACGCGGGCAGGAGCCGCAGCCGCAGCCGCAGCCGGGCGGCGTCACCCCGGGCCGGACCCGCCCAGGGACCCCCGGCGCCCCCGGCCCGGGCCCTCCCCGAGCAGCGCGCGTTTGACAGGCGCCGGCGACAGGGCAGCGCCGCGGCGGCTCCCGGCCGCTTGCGCCGTCGCCCGGGGAAAAGCGGCCGCAGCCCCAGCGCCGCTGGTAGCTGAGCTCGGGAAAATTATCAACTGACCTGGCGAACTGCACTGCGGAAGGAGTTTGAATGGTTGCGATTTAGGCCCGGAGCAGCTCTCCTTCCCGGAATCACAGAGGCATAGCGTGGCTGAGGCTGGCAGGGACCTCTGGAGATCATCTAGTCCAACCCCCTGCTCAAGCAGCGTCACCTACAGCACCTTGCACAGGATCGCGTCCAGGCGGGTTTTGAGTATCTCCAGAGAAGGAGACTCCACAATCTCCCTGGGCAACCTGTGCCAGTGCTCTGTGTCACCCTCACAGGGAAGAAGTTTCTCCTCATGTTCAGATGGACCTGCCTGTGTTTCAGTTTGTGCCCCTTGCCTTGCATCCTGTTGCTGGGCACCGCTGAAAAGAGTCTGGCTCCATCCTCTTGTCATCCTCCCTTCAGATACTTGTACACGTTAATAAGATCTCCTCTCAGCCTTCTCTTCTCCAGGCTAAACAGGCCCAGCTCTCTCAGCCTTTCCTCATAAGAGAGATGCTCCAGTCCCCTAATCATCTTTGTAGCCCTTCACTGCACTTGCTCCAGTAGTGCCACATCCCTCTTGTACTGGGGAGCCCAGAACTGGACGCAGTACTACAGGTGTGGCCTCAGCAGGGCTGAGTAGAGGGGGAGAATCACCTCCCTCGACCTGCTGGCAACACTCTTCCTCATGCACACCAGGATCCCATTGGCCTTCTTGGCCACAAGGGCACATTGCTGCCTCATGCTTAACTTGGTGTCCACCAGCACTCCCAGGTCCTTCTCCGCAGAGCTGCTTTCCAGCAGGTCAGCCCCCAACCTGTCCTGGTGCATGGGGTTATTCCTCCCTAGGTGCAGGACCCTGCACTTGCCTTTGTGGAACTTCAGGAGGTTCCTCTCCGCCCACCTCTCCAGCCTGTCCAGGCCTCTCTGAATGGCAGCACAGCCCTCTGGTGTATCAGCCACTCCTCCCAGTTTTGTATCGTCAGCAAACTTGCTGAGGGTGCACTCTGTCCCTTCATTCAGGTCATTGATGAAGAAGTTGAACAAGACTGGACCCAGGACTGACCCCTGGGGGACACCGCTAGCTACAGGCCTCCAACTAGACTCTGTGCCACTGATCACAACTCTCTGAGCTCTGCCATTCAGCCAGTTCTCAATCCGCCTCCCTGTCCACTCATCTAACCCACGCTTCCTGAGCTTGTCTATGAGGATGCTATGGGAGACAGTGTCGAAAGCCTTCCTCAAGTCAAGGTAGACAACATCCACTGCTCTCCCCTCATCTACCCAGCCAGTCACTCCATCACAGAAGGCTATCAATCAGATTGGTTAAGCATGATTTCCCCTTGGTGAAGCCATACTGACTACTCCTGATCACCTTCTTGTCCTCCACATGCTTGGAGATGGCCTCCAGCATGAGCTGCTCCATCACCTTTCCAGGGATGCGGGTGAGGCTGACTGGCCTGTAGTTCCCTGGGTCCTCCTTCTGGCCCTTTTTGAAGACTGGGGTGACATTGGCTTTCTTCCAGTCTTCAGGCACCTCTCCTGTTCTCCATAACCTTTCAAAGATGATGGAGAGTGGCTTAGCAATAACGTCCACCAGCTCCCTCAGCACTCGTAACTCAACACTTTGAGGAGGAGGTTGGACTTGATGACCTCCAGAAACCTTTCCCAACCTAAATTATTCTATGATTCCATCTGCAGATTGAAAATGATCTCTTTTATCTCTAAAATGAAGAAATAGGCCTACCTTCCTTGCATGAAGGTGCGAGATATTTTATGCCATATTGATCCCAGAAATAAACTCTTATTTCAAAAGCTACAAACATTTCATGTACCTTCGTAATAGTGAGTAGCTTCCTTCTTCACTTCAAAAACATCTTACTGAAACAAATCAGAAGATTTATCTAAATAGAAAAACTTTAGGACTTCAGACTTGCAGTAGAGCCCCTCCCTGCTCCGGATAAATGCCCAGATAAATGTTATTTGCTTCGATGTTTGCAGAACTACACAATTCAGTACTGCCTTTGGAGCAACAGCTCCTTCTTTTCCCTATATGTTGCAGCTGACCTGCAGCCTGGGCGTTGTGAAACATTAGTGGAGTGACACGCTGAGAAACAACTTCAATATGAAATGTGATATTCTAACACTCAGCTTGCCGCTTCAGAATTCTTTCTTCAGAAAAATGGTGTTACTGAAGTACTTGGTGTATTTATGACTCTCAATGCAGTTTAATGTCTGTAAATTAGATCTCCTGCAAGACACCAGGCCTTAATTAGGAGTCTCAGCAGATGCACTGTAATGAAGAATCTTTCTGTGAATTAATTTCCCCTACCCGTGGTTAGGGGTCCAGTCAACATCTATTCTAGGCTCCCCCTATAGACAAAGGAAGCAATATCACCTTTAGAGGACAATTCATCCCATCTTAAGATAAGTGTGAGAAGCAGAAGGAATCATCCTCTAAGGGTGTCTTTGTTGTCATTGATTATAGGACATGCCCGTCTCATTCCCTGCCCTTACTACTTTTTACTAGTGAAACTGATGACATAAGTGTCCTAGCAAATTCAGTGAACCCTGGTCTGTCCCTATCAACTCACAAACAAAGCTTAACAAAGCTTTAGACTGCAAACTTTAATATAAATTCTTTTAATAATAATAAGACCATATTCATGTAAATAGCAGTACAGTGTAAGATATCAGAGGAATCAGTTCTGCTTATCTGACTCTGAAGAACTGCAGTGCAACTCCGTGGAGTTTAAGTATGCCATCTGAATGTGAATCCACCTCTGTTATTAATTATGATCAAACTTGATAATTCTTCCTCTCATTAAAATCCACAGTCCTGATACACAGTTAGCTGGTTTTTCCACAGAAGACTCCTGTTGTCTCTAATAACACATCTACCCTTGGACTTGTATCCTTTGTTAGATAACCTCTTTGTCTCATGGACCATCTAGTTTCAGGCAGCCTGCTCATCTGTGGAGCATATATTTTGCTGTGATAACCTGTTCATCTGTGGACCATCCAGGCTCAGATTGTGTGTCCATCCATTGGGGTAGATTTTTCTTCAAATGCAGATAGAAAATTCTTCAAGTAGGTAATCGCTGGTGATTTGCTTAGAGTTCTGGTGCCTCTGCCTTAACACTGCCTTTGCACTTGCACCTAATCCCACATATATTTTTCTTCTAAGGTCCTTGAATAATTAACTCTTTTGAAGAAAAGAAAAATAATGGTCTATTGGAAGATGTTGACATAGATATCGTGCTTTAGTAAACAGTTTGCCATTAACCTCTCTCTGTTCTTGCAATATCACTGGACACTTATTGAAATTGCTTATGATAAGATGATGAAGACAGCTGTTCTGGGAAGCTGAGGAGCCTTTGAGACATATGAACAAAGACCCTTCCCCTGATTCTGGCAGGAGTTTAAGGACATCTCTACCTGCCAGGAAAGCTAGCTTACTTGTGCTACTTCGAGGGCTTAGAGGTTGTTCGACAAACTGTTGGCCTTCAGAGAAGAGAGCTGAATTGGGTTACTCAGCTGAAGAGTGATCTGCTCTGACTGTCCCTAGCAGGGAAAGTCATCAGTGGGGCTTAGGCAGGCAGAAATGTCCCAGGTAACGCAGCCCCGGTTAGACTGTGCTTACAGTGGCTGCTCGTGTTGTGGAGTGGGGGCGACTCCCGGGACAATGAATGTGCAGTGCCATGTGTAAGATGACGAGTGAGGGAAGCTCGTCTGTTTGGGCTGCACCATGAGGTCTGCAATGTATTTGCATTGGACCAAGTCCTCTTCCAGACTGGATTAGACTGGCAATGTAATGGCTTCCGGAGTTCTCGTCTAGACTACGTGAAAGCCGTGGTGTTCAGGAGATAGCTGGGTTAAAAGTGGATCAACAGGTATTGCTTGTCTGGGTTATTTATCTTTCTTTGCTGTAGTCCTCTCTCACAGTTTAGTCAGGAATATCTGAAACCTCCATGGTATTCTAGGAAGCATGAAAATGTTTGCTTGCAGAAAATTTGTACTTCTAGATGCTGCCAGAGTTGCTCTGGGAACTGACTGGTTATTGTTTAATAACACCTGTCAGTCTTAATGATAAATCTATGGATATGGAAGAGTGGAACATATTTCTTCCTCAGACTCTACGTTTACACATTAAGGGCTCTAAGTGGTTCAGGATGGGCAGAATGGGGTGCTCTGAGTGATGACCCCCAGTGAGAGGGAGTGTAGCTTTTTATGGGACCTTTACTTGCAGTCCTTCCTAAGGATAGGGAAAAATGGTCTTACACCCATTTGTCTAATAACTCTGTGTATTGAGGCAGTGTTATAGCAGGTTCCGTTTCCTTCTCTGTGCTACTTCCATGGCCATGTGACTGAAGTCTTTCTCTACTGAAGCCAGTGGCTTTTTGTTCTCTACGAGCCAGCTCCCTGAGTCAGATGGAATGTGATCCAAAACCAGAACTCAGGGCAGCATTAAGCTGCATTAACGTGGACTTGAAATAATTCCATAAACCTGAGCTGGTCACTCTACACTCTTCCTGTAATTCATAGATATAAATATAGACCTTTCAAGGGAGACAGAGACAGGTGTGATCAAACTATGGAGGCAAACAGACTTTTATTTGCCTTCATGAGCTATAGAAAGAGCCTACAAGTTTGGTTTATGCTTTGGCAGCTCATTAACAGAAGTCTAAACTTAAGTAAGATGAATCCCAGCCTCGGCATTTGTAAAAAATTCTTCTGTGTGCACATTTTTAGCCTGCGATGCATGTGAATTGGTTCAAGGATATTCACCCACAACAAAAGAGGGTAGGCTGTCCCTCAGGACCACCTGCTGTGTGGTAACTTTGTTCTTGCATGGAAGACTCGAGTCGCCCACATCACTAATACTGTAAACAGTTTAAGGTGCCTGATGAATGTGACCCACTTTTGCTAAAAGGTTAATGATCACCTTCAGACTGGGAGTCAGGAAAAAAAAGACTACAAGGATGTATGAGGTAAGGGAATGGAAACAGAACATGGAAGCGATACTGCTGAACTGGTACTAGTTAGCAACAGTTGAAAACAAAGCTGGGATGTCTTGAAGGCATCAAACTTGAAAGTAAAAACTTAGGTGAAACTAATCGCCTTCAAAAGGGTCACAATTGTACTTTCTCACAGTAAAGCTGTAGCTCTTGCTATTACAGAAAAGTCTTTAATAGTACAGTTATTTCTTTCTTCACTTCTGCATTCACTTTTCTCCTACTTCTGTTGCATAACGAGCAATTATTTCAGAATAAATTCATCCATGAACAGCTGTACTCATCATTTTAATTTTTTAAGCACCTGTTCCAACTCCTTTGGAGGTTTTATTGACTGACAATTTTCTCCATGTAACGGTCTGTTCAGTGCCTCATTTTGAGGACCTCCTTGGTCCTCAAGCTGTAGACTGTGAGGCTTACCATTGTATAAAACACAGATATCACCTGGTCTTGGTCAGGCAAGGAGCCAGAGCTGTGGGGTGTGTAGCTGGAGTGCCAAAGGATATGGCAAAAACTATCAAGTGCACAGGATGCACAGGTGGAGAAGGCTTTGTGCCTTCCCTCGCTGGAGTGACACCTCAGGATGGCAGAGATGATGTAGATGTAGCAAAATGCGTACCTGCGGTATGACGAAGATGTCACCTAAGATGCAAAATGCTGCGAGGATGATCTTGTTAACCCCGATGTCAGAGCAGGAGATACCACAGATCAGGGGTACCACACCACAGAAGTGACTGGTGATGCTGGAATGGCAGAAGGACACCCAAAAGGCACAGCTGCTGTGTATCATTGAGATTAGAGACCCACAAAAGTAAGAACCAAGTCACAGCTAGATGCTGAGGCTTCATGACATGACAGCTTTGTATAGCAGTGGTTTGCAGCTGGTCATATGCCATCACAGCCAGAATGAAACATTCATTGGTGCAAAATGTAGAGAAACAGTACATCTGGGCAGCACAGCCACCAAATGAGACAGCTTTGCTCTCTGCTAAGAGACTGGCCACAGTCCTGGGGGTGATGACTGAGCAGCAGAGCTCTAAGACTGCCAAATGGCTGAGGAAAAGCTATTTGGGAGGGTGGTTTGGGGAGACAATCCTTATTAATGCGATCAAGCCCAGACTTCCAACTACAGTCATCAGGTAAATAACTAAAAGCATTACAATGAGAGTGGGCTGTGCTTCTGCCTTGTTGATTAGCTCTAGGAGGAGGAACTCAGCTACTGTGGTGTAATTTTCTCCTGCCGTTTTGCTCAGATATTTGTTCACATTAGGTAAGCAATCTTGTCTTGTCGGAGTGGGGGACGGGCCCGGAGTAACGATGAGTCTCAATATGAGTATGGTCGTTCTCCCTTTATTCAAGCTTTTACGGAGTATATATAGACAATGAGCAGAAGCTTGCGTTAGTAACAATGCTGCTGTTGGTTAAGGCCTCCTGTATACGCGCGATGTGCCTCAACAGGATTGGTGTCGGGCGGCTGCTTGCGTTACTAGCTTTGTGGTCAGAGCTGTGTGCTGCTTCCCCTTTTCTTGATGTCGACACCGGCAATGTTCCTGTTTTCATCGTTTAGAGGAGACTTCAAGGACAGCAGCTTGCTGACACGCTGAACCTTATTCTATGTAATCATAGGCAGGATTGCTCACTTTTAACAGATCATGGCCCTTTTGGCCTAACCATTCCTCCACATTGTCTTGATACGCTCTGGAGAACAACTGGCAAAAACCGATCATGATCATATGCTCCCGCTAGCGGTGAACAGCTTACTTCCTTTGGTCAACGAGGACAATACTGATTTCATCCAACATGCCATTCTGAAATGTAATCACTTGTCTGTGTTATCCCAAACCAGCTGTAACATACATTATCTACCTAGATTGTTCCAGTGTGAAGCTGGAGCACTATGAATGCCACTAAGTCACAGTCTAATAATGGCAAATACATAGGTATCAATGTTCAAGAGCTGTTAGTGGGAAGTAGGCTAAATGAGACTGGAAACAGAAGAAATAGTCTCTGACAGATCTTAAAGAGCTAGTAACATTTCCCAGTTTTTTGAATTCTTAAATCAAAATTACATATGCTAGTGAGCATTTCAATTACTACTGTTTCCAGGGTCTGAGGGCACTAATAAGCCTTAATGGGCCTGATCATCCTTGCCTGAGGCAGCCACTTGCACCTCCTGCCCATGGGCCCAGGAGCCCCATTTAAGCTCAACCCTGGGCCTTCAGTTTCTGTCTGAGCTACCCTAGAGGAGCACTGATCTCCAGCTCAGCTCAGCTCAGCTCAGCATGCAGACTCCATTGCTCTGGACCCTGCCCCGTGGACTGACTTCCCAGCTTGACCCTGGACCTATCTTGTCACTTTGGGCCTGCCCAGTAGGCACTGGACTGTCTCTGTCCCTGGTTACCCTCACCAGGCCTGATCCTGACTCTGACCCGCAGGCTGACTTCTCAGCTTGACCTCATACCTGCTTCATCACCATGAACTCTCCTGGTCATCCGGACTCTTGGTTGAACTCGGCTACCATCTCTAGGTCTTCTCTGCCCACCTGGCTCAGGGCCAGAGGGACAGGCCCTGGCTGCAGCCTCCTGAACTTATCATTCTACACATCCTGAATAGGGAAAAGGAAGGAAAAAATGGGCACTTCTATGGCATCACTCATCTCATCATGTAGCAGATGTCTAAGATACTCACATGAACCATTCTGTAAAAATACCTGTTACTTTTTTTTCCTCCCCCTCCCTATTGAGAAGAAACTAAGATGGAAGACAGAAACGAAGGCATGCTTAAAGGTATATCTCTAGGTGAGATGAATTCCATAAGCAGGCATATGCATGTAGAGCTACTCCAGATTTATTACAAATAAACCAACTATTCCTTCACTGCCATATTTATAACTGTGATACTAATATTTGTTTAATTCAGAAAAGGATATTAAAGTCCACTGGTTGGATTCCAACTGTTTCCAGTCAACTTGATAGCATTCTACAAGACAAATGTCTGATAGAAAACACTCTTTGATTAATTCTGCTCATTCCTGCACCAAACCAAGCTCCATTCACTCTCATAACAAACTGACTGTCTGACTAGTAGGTAAATGGACGTATGAATTCATGAGCTGACTTTTGAAGGTGTGCAGGATATACAGAGTTACCTGTGAAGACAGAAATGGATGGTCAGCATCTTTGGGGAGAATAAGGTTTCAAATGCATTTGTCTGCATGGGATTACAATGATATTCCAGAGTAGATGTCAACTGCACTTAAATTCCACGACTATGAAAAGAGTTAAATTCATATCCATTTTCACTTATCATGCCTTCATTAAACCAAAGGTAAGTAACTGCAATTTGTTTGCATGGAAGAATACATCACTACAATCTGCTGCTGCTGTATCAATTCTATCAATAAATTGGACATACAAGCCACAAAGAACACGTGTGAAAATGAGGCTATTCTAGGATTCCTAGACTGTAACATTCTAGTTCCACATTGTCCTGAAATGATGTTTTGCTAAATTTCAGTCTACTTTTAAATATAAACAGACTTTATCTCTGTTATTTCTGTTTTGTATAACAGAGATGGTCTCTTTCCAAAATGTTGAGAAGATTTGGATTTATTCCACTCTTGCTAATACCCAGCACTCTGAAAAATAAGGAGAACAGGCTTTTATCTATCTGGTTAATGATGGAGCTTCTATATGTGTGTATAGACATCTGGAGATCAAGGGTCTGTAAGCAAATCTGGTAAATAATCCAGTCCTTATTGGAAAAAAACCCAAAAAACTTGCAAGCAATTACATAGCAACTTATGCTTGGATCATACAAGAACTTCCAAAGTGAACCCAGATGTTACTTCCCAGTTGAGAAAGCAAGCAACTCCACCTGTGTTGAAATCCAGTGTTGTAGCAGGCAGGATTAAGCAGTGCGTGTAAGAAAATGAATGGCCATCCTTCATAGCAAAGAAACTAGAGATGGGAAATAGATCTTTCAGCTACTAATTTCTAAGGCCAGGAAAATGCAAATTTCATACTATCCAGTGCAACTAGTAAATTCCCTCCTATGCAATGTAAGAGTTAGAAAAAAGAAAAAGAGAAGTACTTTTTTTTTAAAATTTGATCTTAGTATGTAATATGGCTCAGATGTCTTTCTCAGCTCCAATATTTCAGGACACATGAGAAAGTAACCAGGTTATAATTACACTCACTGACTTGGATTCCCCAGTTGGAAGGACAAGATGTGAGGTTTTTGCTCTCTGCACTTTGGCTGTCTACGATGTAAGGTATATGATCTCAGAAGTAATCGCCTTCACCTAAGCTCTGCATCTCGTGTTCTTTATAGTTTACAAAGAAGATTCATGGATCCCGGGCTATGAAGATGTCTCTTCTAAGAAATGATGAACAGTGCCCAAGAAGTGCCCCCCTTTTTTCTTTATTAACTTTAAAGGAAGATTAGATTGACAAGGTCAGATGAACTCAAATCTTCTGCAGAGGTTTAAATTTGGGTAAGATAAATCAAGCAGCAGTAAACAATAAGCATCACCTATTTACAAAATAGAAGCTCTCCAAATGATGTGTATATATAACTGATGGTATTGTCAATAAACATTGAAAAAGGGAAGCTTTCTCAACAATCTTACTTATTTAGAATCCTCATTTTCAAACAAACAGATAGGGTCCAAAAACTTTCTCGGCTCTGACATGCTATGATCGTGCTTTGCCACCAGATGGCGAAGGCACAAACCTGAGTGTGTATGAATGCGTATACACCGGTGCTGATGTTTTTAGGTAAATTGAAGATGGCTATTTTATTTGTTGAATTTTCTTTAGCCATAGTAGGGCGCTATTTAAAAAAAAAAAAAAAAAGCTTTTCTGAAAATTGTCATAATTCTCCTGCACAGGTTAATTATGAAAAATCATACAAGGGGACATCCATAGGTAAAGGAGGAAGTGACACAATCCAGTATTATAGCTGGGGAGGCAGCACAAGTATTTTGGGAAGCAGAGTAAAGGGAAGACAAGAGGATTGTCTTCTGTGAGGTGAACTGAATAACTGTGAAACTTCCACCTTGCAGTAATTAAGTTACTGTGCTCCTTCAGCAAATTATCCATTATGAATGTATTAATTATGCCACCAAATACGTCAAAAGTTCAACATCTGCCAACAAGAGAAATACAGGGAGTTACATTATCTGTTTGCGTTAGACTAACTGACTCTTAGGATTCAGTTCATCTCGCCTAAATTCAGGCATCCTACTGAAAGTACCTCGTGCTGGTGCCTGGGTGGTTTGAGATCTCTCAGTAGAGATAAAAGGGAGAAATTAGGGAGGACTGTGGGTGAAAACACTCATGTCATCTACCAGGAAGCACGTAAAAGCTTTGTCTGAAGCTAATCTAGTCATCTAAACCCCCTTGGTACTCAACGGAGAGAGACAGACAGCTCCTGGAGATGATTCAACCCGTCCTAAGGAAGAAGCGCTCTGTGAAGATGCTAACTTCTTTCTCTCTGATGAACACAGAGGAAGCCTGATTAGCTTTAAATAGGTCACTTGCATACAGCTAAAGCTCAGTAAGGAAGTCTTCCTGTATGTTTTCCCCAAGTGTTTCACACCTATGAGCATTTGAAAGAGTAATCATGGAGCCTGGCCTCCTGCATTGCTGTGGTATGGAAATATGGTGTGACGGCATGGTGCAGAACTGCAGGCTTGGGAGGGTAAGGCTGGTGGATTTCCAAGGCAGGATTTTTGGTTTTGTTTTTTTACACATGCACGTGCAATTTCACACATGCTTTCTCCATGTCATGTTGATTAGGCTCCATGCATCCCAGATTTTGGGATGTGCATAGTTTACTGTGCACATAAAGACAGTCAGAACAGCACACGGTGCAGCTCAGTGCGATATTTCAGAGAATGTGAAATGCATCTCCTGGACATAGCTGTGCAGTAGATCCAGACCCATCATGGATCTTGAGCACATGCCACATGTCTATACAGCAGATGGGATTCATCTCCCTGCAGTTAACCTATTTAAAAGTTAGGTGACTAAATCTAATCTAGTTGTCTAAGCTGCCTTTGTAGTAAAGGAAGGAGACAGGCCGTTCAAGAAGATAATTCATCATCTCTCTCTTGCAAACTCATCTTACAGGGAAGTGGGACATTTTCCATTTCCACTAATTTCCTGCTGGTATTTTAAATGCTATCTTAAATTTGCCCTCACTCCCACACCTGCAGAAAGAGAAGGAAGGTCAGAAGCAGCGGGGGAGTCATTGATATTCCTGGTGGAGGCTGCTCTCCAAAGATCTCCCATCTTTGGGCAAATAGTGTTTCTCTTCAATGGTGAATTCCTACTTCTCTAATCTTCCTTTTGCATGAGAGAGCAATGTTGAAACACTGAAATGTCTTCTGGGTCAATTATGCTAAATTTCAATTGAGAAAAATCAAAATGCTTCATTTTGATCATTTTGAATCATTTAATTTCAACAAAGAAATTATTAGATATTTCAGAATGTATATCATAAAACATTGTGATACAGTCATATAATATGTAATAACAGAGTGTGTTTTAAATTAAATGAAACTAGACAAGAAAGTAGGTATGAAAAATGCTTTGGAAACTGGAAGTGCTTCTCCACCTCAGATGTAAGGATGGCTCAAAGTCAAACTATACGAGCTGACTAGCTGGGCAGTTGGTTTAAAAGGAAGTGCTAAAAACCTGGGAATAGGAGCACTTACAGAGATGATTTATTTATTTATTTATTTATTTTTCCTTGGGAGATGTTGTGCTGGAAGCGGGAAGGGGACCTGTGGGAAGATGGAGGCACTGTGGGATGCGTGGAGGAATACCGGGGCTATTAAGGTAGTGGTAATTCTGCATGTGTGTCCATCACATGCATCTCTAAGCACACGAGGTTTATCAGCTGGAAATAACTGAGTATGTAATTACCTCACAGGAACAGCTTTTGGGAAAGAGGTCTTCAGATATGCATGGGGGTGAGGGCAGACTGAAATAGCAGCAGGTGGCTATGGCCCAAAACTGAAGGGGCTCAGCTGGACTTCAGGGAGAAATAAAAGAATGGTGGAAACAGTGAATTTAGGAGCAGAGTTAGCCAGCTACAAACGAGGGACATGTCTGCAGAGGATGCGCAAATGACTTTTTTGCAATTTCTGATCGCCTCACAGCCTGTCATTGCTTGAAACAAGGTAAACCCTGGCCTCAGCTCAGTTCTGCCATTACGAGCATTCACAGTCTGTGTCATTACCTGTGGAGGCTAGGTTGAGTGCCAGTCTGGACTTCCAGCTGCTTGAGCTTATCTAGGTAGTGCCCTAAACTGCGCTTCTCATGCTCGCTTCTGTCACTTGCTCCAATTACTCATTTCTTCTCCTCCTGCTAGGCTGAGCCATGTCTCCTTTTAGTCCTCTCCTCCCTTCCTTTGCCTTCCCTCCATCCAGAGTCAGCGTCCTCACGCACAACCTAACCAGGCCACCACAGCGGGACCATTCTTTCCCCAAACAGCCCCTGGAGTCTTCCTCAGCTGAGTCCCTTGCTCCAGAAGCTCAGCCAGACCTTGGCACTTACCTCACAGACCCCCTCGGTGTTGGCTGTAGCCTGTCCGGCCACCAACACATCCAGGTTCCCCCACCCCCTGGACTCTACCTTCTTCAGCCATGGCCTTGCAAAGGAGGCCACAGAGTTGTGCAGGGACAGCCCTGAAGAGCTGGAATTTACTACCCGCTGCTAAGGATACAGCAAAAAACAAAGACACAATTGCCAGTTTGGGGAGGGGGCTGTTCTTCTTTCCCTGCCCCACTCCTTCAGTGACCACCTCCATTTATGCCCCACTGAAATTTTCCAGGGTTCTGCTCTGTTGGGGTCTTGGCAATTTTGCTGCCATTACTAATCTGCTGCCCAAGGCAACCCCTCTGCTCTGCCTAATAACTTGAGAGAGGTGGCAGGAGAGAGAACAAGTTGGGCTGGATTATGTACACTGTCAAATTTCAATTATTTTATTATTAAAGTTCTTTTTTTTTTCCCCCAGAAGGGGCAACCCGTTTCATAAATTGTGGAAGTGATGGACTTCAGCACTGGATTCCTCAGTTGCGAGTTTGATTTCTCTCAGCATTAAGATGTATGCCTTTAAGAAGACATTTTGTGCTGGTGAGGCAAAATGGAGAGACTGTGGAAAACAGGCACGTCTGGCTGATACTTATTAACTGATGACTAGTAATATTTGATGGATGCTAACATAGCCATAAGAACAAAATTGTGGAATTTCAGATTTTTTTTAATTGCTTCATCTGTAATTGTGAAACTGTAATTTCCTAGTTTCTTTTTTTAAGCTTTACCTTTCCTCCAGGGGGAATGTCTGTGATTTCCTTTGCTTTTCTCTGAGGAAACACTATGCAGATTATTACATGTATTGATTTGAACTAATCACTCTGACTTTGACAAGGAAGCCAAATGCAAATTCCAGGTAGGTTACAGCTTTAAGGAGCCTGTGTCTAAAGACTCAAGGCAAGCAATTTAATATAATTGGTTGTCTTTCCAGGAAATGACTTAGGATGATTTTAGTAAGGTCTCCGTAGGTACAGTTAAGAAACTTGGGCCTGACAAATTGCAATGATGCAACTTGAGTTTGCATGTGTTTAAATTGGCTCCAGTGTGCATCATTAAAAGCTCAAGTTCTTTCACTCCTTGAAATTAGCAGCTCTCTCATTTTACAGTCAGATGTGATTATTGCTCTAATCTAGGGACAGTGAGAGACCGCCTTGAAGGAAAAGCAGCCTGTGAAAACTGGCAGGATCTCTACAATGCTTTTGCTGTATCTCCAAAAACCCACAGAGACCCTGGTCTAATCTATTTCATTTAAAGATGATGGGTCAAACAGAGCTGCCTGCATTGCACTAGTGGGGCTGCAGCTTTAAAACTGCCTGGACTGAGCTGGTTTTGAACTACTGTTTTTTGCTGGGATGATACACAGCTGACTGACCAATTTGGTCTACATAGCAAAGGCAGTAAACTCAGAAATGGTTTCTGGCAAAGATAAGGCCAATTCACAAGTTTCCCTGTCTTCCTCTGCTGTCCCAGGCCTCCTACTCTGCAGATTTCTTCTTGCTATTCCATCTCCTTTGCAGAACCTGGAAAGTAGGGGACAAAGTTTTCATTAGAAACCCAGTTTTTAATTTAATTTTAGAATAAAGAACATTCTGAGGGAGCCTAGCAGGGAGGATGGAGCCCACCTGCAATGTGAGCTGCAGTGAGGGATTATTCCCTTGCAACAGAACTACCTCAGAGTATCTTGTCTCTATGTCTGAAACACAAATGGCCATGAAAGAAAAAAGGATCGTTCTCAGCCCCATGTCTGAAGGCAGCAGCTAAGTCTGTAATTGGCCTGGGGTCATAACGAGCATCCTTAGCTGGACAGCTCAAGACCTGACAAAGCTCATTAATCCCACTATTAGTCAAAATCAGATTGCTTTGATCGCATTACTCCAGGAACATAGTCCTGGTGTGGCATGAGAGGGCTGAACAAAGCCCTTCTCCAGACAAACACTTGCCCCTCTGCTGCCTACATAAACCCCACGGTGACGGCTCCTCAGGTATAAGGCCGACGACCCTCCGTGGAAGCACCAGTCTGCAGGGTTACACAATGCAGTAGCATGCACAGTGCAAAGAAGAGGCCTAAACAAATCTCAACAGCAGTATGGCATGCATAAAAAGACTTTTCCTCTCCTTCCGAGCTTTCTATTTGCTTTGAGATCCAAAGCTAGGATTCAAAAACTAGAAAAAGAAAAAAAAAAAACAGCCAGGAAATTGTGATAATAATGAGTGTATAGATGTAAAAGCGTGTGGCTGGGCACCAGGGGGAATGGCTCACAGCAGGCTGGCAGCTTTGTTAAACAGAGTTTTCCCCTCATAAAGTCATCCCGTCTACCTCCAGCCTATCACCTTTCCTTCACATGTCTGGAAATGATGTCCAGGATTAGTTGCTCCATCACCATCCTAGGGACTGAGGTGAGGCTGACTGGCTTGTAGTTCCCTGAATCCTCCTCCTTGCCCTTCTTGAAGGTAGCAGGGGTGTTTGCTCTCTTGCAGTCCTTGGGAATCTCTCCTGTACACTTCCTTTTTAGGTTTGAGGTCAGTCAGGAGCTCCTTGTTCATCCACATAGGCCTCTTGCTACCTTTGCTTGATTTCCTGCTTGTTGGAATGGACCACTCTTGAGCTTGGAGGAGGTGATCCTTGAATATCAGCCAGCTGTCTTGGACCCCTCTTCCCTGAAGCCCAGGGTATTGATCCTGCTTTTTGTCCTCTGCTCCCTCCTCACAGGATCCTCAACTCACCATTTTGTGGTCACTGCAGCTAAGACTGCCCCCGACTTCCACATCTCCAATCAGTCCTTCCTTGTTTGTATGTATGAGATCCAGAGTGCCTCTCCTCCTCAGCTCCTTGATCACCTGTGTTAGAAAGTTGTCATCAATGCACTCCATAAACTCCCTGGATTTCTTGTGCCCTACTCTGTTGTCCAGCCAGCCAATATCAGGGTGGCTGAAGCTCATAGGACCAGGGCCTGTGGACATAAACTTTATTCCAGTTCTCTGAAGAATGCCTCACCTATTTCTTCTTCCTGAAGAGATTGTCTACAGCAGACACCCATTACATGGTCACCAGTGCTGGTCTGCCCCCCAGTCCTGACCCATGAGCTCTCAGCTGGTCCCTCACCTGTTCCCATGGAGAGCTCCATGCATTCCAGCTGCTCATTCAAGTATTTCTCTTCACACTTGAAACAGATTGCATTTTAAGCAAGAGACTAAAATTTGTCAAATTTAACTTGATGGCTTCAAGGAAGTGCTTCAGCTGCTGCCTTGTACATCATACCCATTCAACTTCATCTGCAACATCTAAAGTTGATTGTAGAGAGGGGCACACTATTCCTGTATTCATCCTGCACCACAGGTGTCTGCCTCCTGACAATATAGAGAAAGAAGATTGAAATCAATATTCAGAGATATAACATCCCCGCTGTTGAAGGGACCATGTCTGTACTTACCAACAGTTTGAGCCATTAGGGACAAATTCAAAAGACTCTTTTGCTCTTCCCACGAGTCTGAACAATAGTGTACTAAGCTGTCACAGCAGAAAAGTCTGGCAGGTGAGCGTTCCACAAGTCAGCTGGTGACCACTGTTCAAATAACCTGCACAAGACTTTCTCCAGGAAAGCAATGGTTCTTCCATGTCAAAACCATGATGCTACAGAGCCTCCCACAGAGTTCAGTGTCCTGACTGACAGTAAGGGTGGGACTCAGTTCTAAGAGACACTCACAAACA
Organism: Apteryx mantelli; assembly: GCF_036417845.1. Lineage (NCBI taxonomy): Eukaryota > Metazoa > Chordata > Aves > Apterygiformes > Apterygidae > Apteryx > Apteryx mantelli. The sequence goes on along the minus strand of NW_027118490.1, from coordinate 114,956 downwards.
CTAAGCAGCAGTGGGATGAAGGGGGTGGTCATGGCCACGTATTTTTCATTCCATCGATGCACCCTCCAGTAGCCCATCTCCTGCTTGGGGTCCTCTGCATGGCAGCTGGCAGACACATAACAGACACCCAGGGCCCAGTGGGTTTCGTCTCCTACTTCAGCCTCCCAGCAGTGGCAGCCTGATGAGTAGGCAGATGATCCCAGCACACAGGGGTAAGTGGTGAAACGCCGAGAGCTGTGTGGCAGCTCCTGGGGGATGTCAGTGAAATAAACGCTCTTGAGATTCTCCGAGAGCACCACACTGGCATGAGCTGTCTGAGGGTCCAGAGACACATCTCCTTTGGCAGAGCAGAGACTATGAGAAAGCAGGGAAAACCAAGGGGGAGGGAGCAATGGATTCACACACCTCACCCCAGAAGAATCAGCTAGAGAAGAGCAATTACACAGCCATTTGCCCATTGACCACAAGGCAGCTGGGCATCTGTCAACTCTCCATGCCCCATCTCCTCACCATACCACATGCTTGAATTGCCTTCTCTGAGTCCCTACCCCAAACTGTCTTAGCTCTATGCTATGCCACCTTTCTCCTGAAGTTGCTTACCTTCCTCTGATAGTCTGCACTATCATCTGTTTCATCTCTCAAGCGCCCCACTCTAGACCCCTTATTCAGGCAGGCACCAACAATACTGGGACAAGGGGTCACTTCTGCACTTTGGCAGAGTGACAGGGGTGCTGTTGAGCACATGCGCTGATATAATGGGCTTTCTCCACAAAGGGGCCCACAAATGAGCCCTCAAGCCCGTTCATTGGGTTCACCAACAAGATAACCATTTAAATGAGAAGAGTCAAGTCTAGTCACTTCAACATTTTAAACCAGGCCTAGACATACAGGTGAATTCACTGCCAAACAGAAGACACTTTTCAGAGCCAAGGACTGGACTCAAGTCCCAGACCTAGGTCTCTATATAGCTTGACTACCAGTGCACTTTTTCAGCATCTTCTTAAGCTGAAATAATGGCCTAGGGAAACAGGCCATTGCCTTCTTCAGCTCAAGAGGGACAGAAGGTAGCTCCAGGTTCTTAAGTGTTTCATGCCTAAGGAAAGAAGTGACCTCATCTAGCAATCAAATCAATCACAGTGTCTAGAAGATGCCATTCCCTAGTACAAAACACAGCAGCTGTTTCTAGGAATTATTGCTATGCTAAGGTTGAAATGCTGGAAGCTTACCAAAAGTCTATATTCCCACTGAGAAACCATGAGAGGAAAAAATTAAGGGGAAGAAGCTGACAGTTCATATATGTTGGGATTTGGCCCAGAGTCAGTATAACTATCCTGGTCTGAGAAAAGGCAAAGGATGGAACTGACCACCAATATATCAGGTTTTATCTTCCAGGGGGATCATTCTATTACAGTGCAATGCAGCCAGTCTCCTAACACTGCACTGAAACACTGGCATGGTATTAATCCCAGAGGAAAGGAGCACTCCTACCAAGCAATTGCATCTTCAACTGCTAACAGCTCCTTCCCTATCCCCTCCCTCCCCTCCCTCCAAATAGGAAGAGGAATAGGGTACATCACCTCTGCAGGACACTCTGCATGTCCTAGAAAAGGAGAGGGAAGACAGTAAGTCAGATCCCACCAACCCCCCCCCCCATCAGCATAAATATTGTAGGGTGTGTCTGCATGCCCAGCAGTCCTTTTGCCTGTTAGTGCTGGGCTTTATCTAACCCAGGTGTCATTAATTCTGCTAATTATTTGGGGGAAATGGAAAGAAAGGCAGCACTTGTAAGGTCTGGCTCATGACATCTGGATGAGTCACACCCCATTTTTACCCTTTGAGTATAAAGTCTTGCTTTCCAAGGTGGAGACCTACCGTGACTAAGTTTAAAGGTCAGCCTTTTCATCACCTCACCAAGAAAGATGAAAGTCATGTTGCTATCAGCTAGACCACATGGAAGAGATTAAACAGGGAGATCCAGGGCTCCTGGTTGCAGAGGGCCATACAGATTAATAGTGACCTCTAAAAATGCAAGGCAGAGCTTCACCCCTGCCCCAGAGAAAGGGACTGCCACAAGAGCTTCTTTGAAAGGCTGTGATCCACACATTGGTGGCAGGAAAAGCCCCAGCATACAAACCTTGAGCACCCCTGCTCTGGACTCCAGGCATCTTTCCATGTCCACCATGAGGGTGTTGAGAGAGCAGCACTGCTCCGAGAGGTGTGCTGTGGTGGTCTTCAGCCCCCCCAGCATCTCAATCTCTTCTGCTCTCAGGCAATGCAACTGCTGGTCCTCCTCTTGCTCTGGGAAGGAGTGCAGCTCCTCAGAGTCACAGGTAATGCGCTTATGACAGTTCCACACTAACTCCTGTGGGACAGAGAAGTCAGCAGGAGATTAGAGAGCATCTCCCAGCTGGGGACTGACCTGAGGCAACACCCCCAGGGAAGGGAAGAGCCCCTCTTGTCAACTCTTCTGAGCTCACCACACCACTCCAGTTCACTCCAGCTGGGTGGGCCTAAAGAGAAGGCCCCTACCCCACTCCTCCCAGCTCTGCTCCTTCTTCCACTTACTCTCAGCTCTTTGGGCTTTTTCTCCTCCATGGATAAATGTTCCTTCAAATCCTTTGCTTTTCTGCCCAGATGCTCCACGCAAGCTTGTAGCTTATCCTGGAGAGGGAAGGGCAAGAGATTCTACTCAGGCAAAATGGTCCAAGGCATCAGATGCTGAACCAGCACTGAGAAGGCTTGGATCATACCAGTTGAGAATCATATACCAATTGATCTGACATGTCACTTCACGCACTTTGCTTTCATGGGGTGTCAATTATAAATTCCAGCAATCCTCTGGCTATTCACACTGAACATCTGCATCAGGTACTACACAGAGTGTTTCTGGGTTAAAGTTCTGAACACCTGTGTGTACAGCAGCAATACAGGTTACAATAGTCCTCTGCCTTCAAAATTTAGCTTCTGAACAGCAGCTAGAAGTGCAGACAAGGAGTCAAAGCAAGATAGTTCTACACTGTATAGATTAATTTTTTCTAGGGAGTCAATCACCAGAGCAACTTTCCAGGAAACCTACTGTATCTCTGAATCAAAATGGAACTTCTGACTCCACCCTCAGATATGGGACAGCAGGAATTACTCAGTGGAACATCACAGATTTTGCTCTAACACTCCCTCCTGCCTCTGAAAACGACTAATCGAATCCTAAGTTGTGATTCCAAGAAAAAAAAAAAAGAATGGGGGAGGGGCCTGAAAAATGCCTCCAACATTTTGGATGCAACTTGTGCAGACGCCTTTGCTGGGATTCTGTCCAAGATTAAGACATCTAAATTTAGATGAATTAGATGCCTAAATTCCACTAGATGTCAGTATAGTCACAGGAGTATTCTAGAAAGCTAATTAGCTGACCATGCATCTACTGTCGGGTGAAGTGAATAAGTACACTTGTCAGACTGTTGGTTCTAGCCACCAACACAGCTAGCTCAATTGGTTGAGGTTGCCTCAGAGGGTGAACCACACATCCCACTCAGCTGCTGGAATGTTTCTTCAGCTTCAAGATGGAGAGCCCGTGAGCAGTAACATCAGTTTCTGATGTCGGAATCATTACTGCAGTTTTGGGTGGTCTCACCTCAAGCTGGCCATGAGGTATAGGTACATTTCTACATACAGCTGCCTTAGTTCCTGTTCCTCCTTGCTCTATCCATTAGACTCCAGTTTCTTTACTGGATCATAGAAACGAAACCCTGAGCCCCCAGCACGTACCCTCCTCCTTCTGTAGCAGGGACTGTCTTTCTCCTCCCTGTTTGCAGAGAAGAGCGGAATCTACTAATAAGTTCTGCTTCGCTGCTTAGAGCGGATAGGAGCCAGTAGTCATTGGGCCTACACTCAGCTCTTATGCCTAGATTAAACTCCTTCGCAGAACTGGGGAGGTCCTACATCCTCTTTCATAATCTACTCATGTTCTGATCCCTAGACTCCACTTCCAAACTGTGGTGCTTGAATACAAATTTCTCTAGAGCTTCTCTGGTCACCAGCACCCTTTTGAAATATTTAGCATCAAAGTCAAACTAGAGATGCAACACTTGTTCCCAGACTGTTCTGCTGCATTCCTGTGACTTAACAAGTATTGGTGGGTCTGAACTGCCCTACTTCCTTACTTAGGATGAGATGGTTAGAAGTTTAAAGACTGGAGTGGAATGCCAGGTATCTCAAACCTTGTGAAGGAAATGCTTTCTAACAGTACCTCTGGGAGATACCACTTGCTTACCTTGTGTTTTTTGAGGGCTTCATCCAGGGGCCCTCCTGTATGAGCGAGATGGCTGTGGGAGACTGCACACACCACACACATGGCTTCCTGGTCCTCCTTGCAGAAGAGATTGATGACCTCATGGTGCCGGCAGCAGAGCTTCTCGTTCTGCATCTTTTCCTTGACAAAAGGCAACTGCCGGGCTGTCTCCACTATGCTGGCCGGCTGCCGGTTGGGGTACATGACTTGCTGAGCACAAACATGCTGACACATTGGGCAGCTGAAGTCCTTGACCACTGGCTCCCAGTAGTGGGTGATGCAGGCTCTACACAAGCTGTGGCCACCAGGAATCATGACAGGGTCCTGCAGGTAGTCAAGACAGATGGAGCAAGTGGTGTCTATGTTAAGGACCTCCAAATGACTGAGGCAAGCCATTGGTGGTAGTGCTATGAGATGGGCACAGACTTTGGGAGACAGTTCCTATATCCTGATATAGGAATAGTCACCTGGAGAAAAAAAAAGAAAAAAAAAAAAAGAAAACCACACCACAGAGCAAATAGATCACATACATGCATTATTCACCATGTGGACTCAAGGAAGCCTAAGAATCAGGCCTCATAGATATTCTCTCCTAGCTTGAGTGAGGAGAGAAGACTAGAGAAAAGACATATGGGTTATGTAACCCAGACACCTGGTTCAGCTTCACTGTCCTGTTCCTCACTGACCAAGGCAAGCAGTAATTTAAGTAACAAGCATTTATTGAATTCCCCAATACCTTGCAGGAGAAGGAGTTCTTTCCCCATATCAGACATGGGGGGGGTTGAAGGCAGGCTGGAAATAGCATGCATGTTAGCAAGCACAGTAGTACTGAATATTTCTGCTCTGTCACCTATGTACAGACTTTTTCCCTTGAACTCAGTACATGGTAACTAGACACACAGAGAAACAGAAATGAGAGGTCCCACTTTCATACATAGCCCATTGAAGCCAGTCTGGAAGAGGACTTATTGAAAGATAGCCCAGGTCTCATGGCATAGACTAAATAGACTAGCTTCCCCCTCTCACTGTTTACACATGGTGCTTACAAGATGAAAAATTCCAATGCAAACAAGTTTTTTAACAAAGAAAACATTTTTCATCCAGAGGGTGACAAAACGCTGGGACAGAAGCCTAGAGAGACTGTGAAACCTTCATACTTGGAGACAGGGAAAAACCAGCTGGATAAGACCCTTAATGTCAGAGGTACCCGAACTTGCTCAAGGGTGAGAGCGCTGGGCTGAGTGCAGCCGAGCTGCAGGATGAGGTCTGCAGTCACCTGGTGAGTGAGCTCTGCGCTGGGGCCCACGTCCCTGCGGCCGGATGTCCCATGGCTCCTGCGCCGCAGGGCCGCCCGGCCGTGGGTGGGCGGAGGGGCGTTTGCAGCCGGAGATGAGCTCCCACGTCCCTGCTTTGCCCTAGGCCCGAGACTGCCCTGTGCTGCTGGAGAGGCTCTTCAGCACGACCCAGAGCTGCTGCACGGGGAGCTACCAGGCATCGCAGGCAGCAGCCGTCATTGTCCTGGGTGAGAGGCAACACCAAGCTCTCGCACTCCTCCCGGCTGCGTCCCCCAGGTCGGGGTCGGGGTTGGGGTCCAGGGCCGGGGTTGGGGTTTAGGGCTAGGGCCATGTCCTAATGGCTGCGTTTTCCTGTGTGCCAGGCGTCCTCCGGGACACTGCGCCAGCCAAGTGGCTCCAGCAGCGGGACCTGGCATTCCTGTTGGGAGGTAGGTGATGGTGGCTGGGCTCCCGCCTCGAGGGACAGGGAGGCATCCGGAGGCCCCGTGGGTGCCGGGCCAGGGACGCTGGTGCTGAAAGCCAGTGGGGCGTGGGGAGAGGGGACTCGCACGGCCCCCAGGCTCCTGGCCAGGGAAGCCACCCCCAGCTGGGCGCTGCGGGGCACCCAGGGCCGTGGGGGAAACGGCTGCCAAGCACCCATGGTGCCCCCCTGCGTTGTCTTTGCAGCTCAGCAGAGGCGGCAGTGTGCCGAGGCTTCCTGTGCGTGGCAGGCGGCAGCCCCAGTGCCCTGCGCTGGGGGACCCCAGCACCCCGGGGCAGGAGGGCAATAAAGCTCCGTCCACACAGGGAAGGTGCCGGCTGTGTCTGGGCTCTCTGGAGGTCTTGCGCTGACCCCGGCCCTGCCGCGCCCAGAACATGGCCCTGGTGCCCCCCCCGCCATGCCCTGCCCAGGGACACGGCCTGGGGGTAGTAGGGACACAGGGGAGCAGAGAGACCAGGGGTGAGTGGGGGGCACTGGGGATGATGGGGGCACTGGGAGGTGCCTGAGGACGCTGGGGGGCACTGGGGTGGGACAGGGGATGAGAGGGGCCCTGGGGATTCCATGGGGAGTGGAGGGACCGGGGGGCAAGTGGGGGCTAGGGGGGGCCAAGGGGCCCCAGGAGTCCCTGGGAGGCACCTGGGGGTGAGTGCAGACCCGGGGGTGGAGCTGCTCTCCAGGGGCGGCGCCAGGAGCATGGGGTGGAGCTGGGAATGGGGCCAGGGCAGGGCAAGCCCCAGGGGTGAGTGTGGGCTGCCGCAGGTGGGGAGCTCAATTTGGCCCCTCATGGCAGCTGTCCGCCCCTCCCTCCATCCCTCCATAGTGACCTGGGCACTGGGGGCTGGGAGGGCAGCGGCGGTGGCCTCGGGTGAAGAGCGGCAGGGCTCGGCTGTGGGGCCACGCCAGGCTGGGGGCACCGGGGCTGGGGCTATGAGCACGGCCAGGGCGCAGGGCTGCCTGGCTGCAGCGGGCCAGGCCAGGCTCGGCCAGGGAATAAAGCCCGAAGGGCTGCAGCCCAGCACCCCCTGCTTCCCCAGCGCCACCCAGGCTGCCTCGCACCCAGGGCCGGGCCCTCCCCACAGGGCCACCCCAGCCAAGTTCACAAGCACGGCCCAGAGCCGCCCAGGGCCAGCCCGGGATGGGGCTGCTCCTGTGAGCCCTGCACACAGGCCAGTGGCAGGGGCAAGCAGGAGGCTGCGTCCCAAAAACAGGGATTTGGGGGGCCACGTGCCAGGGCAGGCAGGAAGGGAAGTTGTGAGGTTTGGGGGCCCAAAACGGAGACTTGGGGATGCATTTTTGAGCTCAGAAACAGGGGCCTAGCCATCTGTTTCTCTGGTTGAGGACAGAGACTAAGTTCCCCGTTTTTGAGTCAAAGATGGGGACTAAAATCCTGCGTTTCTGGGGCCACAAACACAGGCTAGTTCGAGCACTTCGAGGACCAGAAATGGAGCCTTAGTTGGCTTCCTTTGTGTCTGAAAACAGGCCAAGAAGTCCTGCATTTTGGGGGCCAGAAAGAGGGGCTTTTAGTTGGCTGCCTTTGTGGTTGCAAACAGCAACCGAGGCCTGTGTTTTTGGGGCCTGAAGTGGAGGCTTAGCTGGCTGTTTTTACTACTCAAAATGGAGACTAAGTCCTCTGTTTTCGGGTCCAGAAACAGAGACTGAGACGTGTTTTGGGGACTTGAAAACGGTGGCGAGGTTGACTGTTTTGGGGACAAAAAACAGAGGCTACATCCTACATTTTGGGGGCTGTTTCTGTGGCTGAAAATGGAGGTTAAGTCCTGCTGTTTGGGGTCGCTTATTGCGCGGTTGGAGTAGCGCGGGGATGGGGGGGGGTCCTGGGTCAGATCGGGACCGTGTCAGGCGGGGGGATCCCAGGGGCAGCACTGTGGGGGGTCGTGGGGGGGGGCAGGGGCAGTGTCGGAGCTGCCCCGGGGCTGGTCGCGGCGGTGTCGGGGAAGCCCCGGGCCGGTGTTGGGGATCGCGGGGCCGCGCTCCGGGCTCTGCGGCCGCTTCCGGGTCCCGGGCAGGGGGGGGCGGGACGGAGCGGAACGGAAGCGCCACAGGGTCAAACCTCACTGAGCGCTGCGGCATGCAGGGAATTCTGGTCTTCCGGCACGGGGCTTCCGGGCGGCCATTTTGGCCTGCAGAGCATCCCGGGAGGCGCAGTGTTCCGGCACCTAGCCTCCGGACGGCCATTTTAATACGCAGGGCGTTCTGGGAGATGTAGTCTTCCCGTTATGGGCTTCTAGAGGACCATGTTGCGCCTCTCGAAGTGGCGGCAGGTTACTTCTCTGCAGGCGGGTTCTCACTAGCTGGCTGCCTTGTTCTCTGTGGCAGGCCAGGAGCTGTAGTTCCTGTGCCTTCTCAGCCCTGCAGCAGTGGCCCGGTGTGTCTGTCCTTTACTGGACATGTGCCGTTCACACCAGAGTCCCTGTAGGTCACTGGAGACAGTGGAATTTCCCTGTTTTTCCCTGGTACAGGGTTAGGGTTAGGGTTTAGGGTTGCGGCCATTTAGGGTTAGCGTTAGGGTTAGGGTTTGGGTTAGGCCCATTTGTTGGCCCTCTAGACCCCTTAGCACCCTCCTAGTGCACTCTGGACTACTCTTTCAGTCTTCCTTCTGCCCCAGAGCTGCATCTCGGCCCTCTAGACTCCTTAGGACCCCTCTTGTTCCCCCAGAACCCCTCCAGAGACCTTGGTTGTGCCCCAGAGCTGTCTTTTGGCCCTCCACACCCTGCAGAATCTCTCTTGTCCCCTCAGACCACCTCTGCAGGTCTTCCTTGCTCCCCAGTTTTTACTTTTTTGGTCCCCTAGTTCCCTTAGGACCTCCCTAGGGTGTTCTGGGCTATTTTTGGGGCCTTCCTTGTTTCCCAGAGCTGTACCTTGGCCCTCTAGACCCCTTTAGGAGCCTGGTAGTCCCCTCAGAATCCCTCCGGAGGCCGCCTTCATGCCCTGGAGCCCTCTGTTAGCCATTTAGCACCTTTAGCAGCCCTCTCTTCTGCTTTGGCCCCTCCTTTAGCCTCTTAATTTCCCCCTGCAGGCCTCTGTTGGCCCTCTACACCCCTTAGCATCCCTCTAGTGCACTCTGGACTATTCTTGCAGCCTTTCTTTGTGCCCCACAGCCGTCCTTTGGCTCTCCAGCCCCTTTAGCTGGGGCGGTCCTGACAGTGGGACGTCAAAAAGACACCTTTGACTACATCCAGCTGAAGAAATGTAAGCCAAAGGATCAGAGGAAATAACTGCTTGCCTAGGTTTGTTACCTAGCAACACATTGTCAAAGTTTTTTATGAACAATCATACTTGATCAGGTGCCTATTCATTCCATGAATATTAGCGCAAAAATGCGTACATTACCGATCCTCTAAAGCAAGTCCATGGCACTGGGGTAGCATGTGTAGTGAAGACTAAATCCCATAATAACACATTTTGATGTTGTTCTCTTACATGAAAGCACTTAGAGCAGATGAAAACATTTATCGTACTCTTTTGTTTGTTGAATGGACCACGATACTAAGAGAGACCTGCAGTGAAGGAGACATAGTAGCCAGTTTCCTTAGAGAAGGTGTCTTGTCCTGTACTTTAGGGCTTGCTGTACATCTTGAGAGATAGTAGTGAATGACAGGTCTCCTTTTAACCCCTGGGGAGCAGAAAGTTGTGACTTGAGGGCAAATTGTTTCTTGCAGCTGGGTTAGAAGAAGCTGGCTACCAGTCAAAAGTAATGACAATTCTGTGGAGTCCCTGGAAGTTTTGAAAAGACCGTATTTACCTTTTAGAGAAGGCTATGCACTTTCATTACTAATACCTGTGGTAATCAAGCCAGGTAAGTGGTACACAGGTGATCAAGCCATTAGTCTTTTTCAGAACGGCACCCGGGGGGGGGGGCATGCGCACTGCGCCCCGCCGTGCTTACTGCTGCCCTCGCGTGTCGAAAAAGTAGTACTGCACCCGCAACACGCACACTGCTTCCTGCCTTGCTCACAGCTGCCGTCGCGTTCCGAAAATATCAGTCTCTCCGTGGACAGTGTCGGGGGAGTCCCGGGCCGGTGTTGGGGATCGCGAGGCGGCGCTCCGGGCTCTGCGGCGGCATCCGGGTCTCGAGGGCGGGCGTGCGGCGGGAAGAGGGGCGAGACGGAACGCAGTCGCCACAGGATCAAACACTGCAGCATCCCGCCCCCCCGGGCATGCTGGGAGCAGTAGTCTTCCGTCACTGGGCTTCCGGGCGGCCATGTTAGTCTGCACAGCATGCGGGGGGGGGTATAGTTTTCCGGCAGTGGTTTTCCCAGTGGCCATTTTAGTCTGCAGGGCATGCCGGGAGATGTAGTCTTCCCATAGGGGGCTTCTGGGAGACCATGTTGTGCCTTTCGAGGTGGCGGGAGGTTCAGTTCTCTGTCAGCGGGGTTCCCACCAGCCGGCCGCGTTGTGCTCTGTGGCAGGCCTGGAGCTGTACTTCCAGGTGCCTGTGCCTTTTCCGCCCTGCAGCAGTGGCCCGCTGTGTCTGTTCCTTACCACACGTGTCGCTCGGGTGTCGAAAAAGCACTACTGCACCGTAGCGCGTGCGCCCTGCCTCCCGTCGTTCTCACTGCTGCCCCCGGGTGTCAAAAGCTCCGTACTGCACACGCAAGGCGAGCGCACGCGCACTGGCTTCCCGTGCTCACTGCTGCCCCCGGGTGTCGACGCGCCCGTGCTGCAGCCACCACTGCCCTCCCCCCGCGTACAAAGAACACCGCAGCCAGCCGGCGCGCAGACGCAGTGCCCATCGCCGTGTTCGCCACTACTCTCCAGTGCTTCGGTAACAGGTAAGCGAATGGGCCGTGCTCGTCGCCCCTTCCTGGTGCTCACAGGCTGGTGGCGCAGAACACTGTTCCTTATCGGTGCTTCCTGGTGTCGCGGGGATGGGCGGTGCCATCTCGGAGCTGCTCTGCGGTGCCCTTTCACCGGGGCAGCACCAGAGCCTGCTTGCTGATGCCCACCACAGGCACGGGCACGGGCAGCCTCGGGGCGCTCGTTGCTTGGTGGGAGCCCCACGGGGCCGCAGCGGGCTGCGGTTCACACGCCCGAGCCGGCCGGCTGTGGCACCATGTGGCAAGCACGCGAGGGCGCCATTGCAGGTCTCACCTCCCTCCCGCTCCCCCTGCTCCCCCCTGCCCCTCCCGCTCAGTCCGTAGCCAGTGCACGCGCGGTGCTCAAGCACCGGGCCCTCGCTGCAGCCACGCTGCGTTGGCGGCCTGCGCATGCGCGGCAGCGGGGAGCAGCATGGCGGCAAGCGGGGCTGGCATTTTCGCTCGGTGGCAGCGGTGGGTGAGGGCCAAGGCCGCCCGGAGTCGAGGATCTGGGGGTGCCGGTGAGGCGAGCGCAGGCCTTTGGGCGGCTGCGGGCATCAGGTTGCATCCTGGCCGCTGGTGCCATCGGTGCGTGGAGGCGGCAGTGCAGGGCAAGGGGTGGCGGGGACTGGGCCTGGCGCCACACCGCGCAAGGAGTGCAGGGCAGGGTCTGCATGGGGCAGGGTCTGCCGGAGCGCGGTCGGACTTTTCCTGCCTCGTGTGTCACCTTTAGGGCCCCAGTTCCTCCCCAGCACGGGCCGGGGCGTGCGCTTGCCCCTGTGGATGCGGCCCGGAGGAGCGGGGAGGCAGGCGGGCCCCAGAGCAGGGTTGTGGCGCGGTGTCCGCGGGAGGACGGCTCCTGTTATGGCAGGCATGCCCGAGAGTGCTGGTAAGTCCCGAGGAGGTTTAAAACTTCTGGACCCAGCAGGTTGAAGGTCACTTCAATCGTACATGAGGTACGATTAGTGCAGCCCCAGGTTATTTCCTTGAGAGTTGTGGCTAGGCAAGCAAGAAGATGGATAGAAGAACGACACTCCCAGCCACCTGGAGCCTCCCCCACCCCCAGGCACAGACTGTGGTCACCAGCCAACGTGGGCACCAACTGACTGAAAGCCCTGCTGAGCCTCGCTGAGCCCTGCTCCCTCCTGTACGGCTGCCCCAAAGCCATGGGCTTCCCCAGTGCAGTATGTGGTGACAGGTCCTCCGTTGCCTCTGACGGCTCCCCAGGCACTCATGTGCTGCGCAGGGGTCTGGATGTCTCCAGCAGTGGCCCAGCAGCCTGATGCCTCCTCTTGTCTGGCACGTAGGGTCCTTCACAGCTCTTCTGGGATATGGGGCCCTTGGGGAGTTCCCTGCTGCCTCTTCTGGCGTTCTCTGCAAGCTCGTAGATCCCTCCTCCTCCTCCTCCCCTCTCATGGGGCAGGAGACCAGTGGCTCCTCCTGCAAAGCTGACAGCCACATGCGGCACCCCTACGCGCTCACTGCGCATCTGGGATGGCCCCCCCCCACCCTGAGGGCCCTGCAGATTCCCACCCTTCCTGCAACCAGCCCCCCCAAAGCCATTAAACCACCCACAAGTCCTGCCCCAACAGCCCCACAGACCTCTAAATGCCTCCAAACCCTGCCGCAACATGGTCACTGACTCCAGACTTTCCCCTAAACTCTGTCCCAAAGCCCCAAACAATCCTAAAACCACTCCCAGAGCCAGTCCCCACAGCAGTGAGGTGTTCTAATAAATATGGGAGGTGATCTGTGTCTCCCCCTTGACTTGGTCCCACTTTAGAGAAAAGGGAATTTACAGCACTTCTTGGTGAAGAATCTTGACGGGTGGGTGCACAGCTGACAAACAGATTTTTCTCTCTTTTCTTCTGAGCCACCTCTTAGTAGCCTCTGTGCGTGCAAGAGGACTCTGTAAAGGTGGCTGACCTGGGATAATCATGCTGTGCACAATGCTTAAGGAGAACATTGACATAAAATTACAGGCTAAGGAATAACCTAAAAAAAAAAAAGTCTTGGGAAAAGCCTAAGAGAGCACTGATGGGCTATGGGAAGCCCCAGTGATGCTGCAGAAAACAGCATGGGTTTTAGGCACCTCCTCAGAGCAGGAGAAATGTCTTACTCCAGCCCATAGGGCAATGGGTGCTCTTAATTACCACCTTTAATTACCGAAAGTGTTGTGAAAGCAGAAGGGACTAGAGATGATGCATAGCAGGTTATGGACTATATGTAAAGTTTCAACAAACAACAGTCCCCTCTTCAAACAGAAACAGTTTAGTCTTAGGTAATAGATGAATGTGGCTTTGAGTAATGTGAAGAGAAGCAATTATGTCAATCACCCAGAAAGCCTTGGAGAAGTGGTCCAAGGATCTGATACCCTCACAGCCTCATCAGTCTTCTTGGTTTGTTTGGCAGGGTAGCCCACCGAAGAGGGGCATCTTGAAGAGAAGCAGCTAGACCTAGTGATCCAGTTGTTCATTTTGGTCATCACCTGTGAGGTCAGCATCTGAGCGTAAGAGGAATCTAGTAGCTGTATCAAAAAAGTAATGGGTTTGAAGCAGAGAGAGGCAAATCAAGTGCTGTTGTTCTTCCGTGTAGCTAAAGACTGAGAGACTTGTCGGTTAAGCGTGTGTATACAAGGGTTTGAGAAAGGATACTGAACAGTAACAATAATACTGAAGCAGAATAAAAATCAGGTTTCATGGAAGATGGTGTAGGTAAGTATTAGGTGATGTGCCTCCCTGTCTATTAACCTAGCCCTAATTGCTGTGTGTCATGTTTCCAAACTGTTTACCCTGCAATGTATGATGCAAGGTGCTGTATTAAGACCTTTCCTTTAAGGAAAAGAAAAAAAAAAAAGAAAAGAACACGGTAAAGAGAAAAAGAACATGCACAAATCTAAGTAGTGTTTCACTGCAAGTAAAATGCAAGTTTATCTCTTTCTAACAGAGGTGGAACCAATGATAGGAAATGCTGACAAAGAGAAAAGCTGGACAAGCAGTTTTTTTGTGATTAATACTGAAGGGATGGGATGAAACAAGGAAGCAAAAATGCAGTTTAGCGGACCCTTGATATCACCAGAAACTGCTACAGAAGGAGGTGTTCTGGCATGGGTAACTAAGGTAACTCTTGATAATGGCTGTTAGTTATTTCGGCCTCCCAGAGGCAGCACTGAGGACCAAGTAACCCGTTCCGTTTTGTTATCATACGTGCATATATAGAAAGGGAAAGATATAATATTTAATTTTTAGATTAATTGCCATGGCTGAAGTTGAAGAGATCAGAAAAATGTAAGCAAGCTGAAGTAATGAAATCAAATGGAACCAACTGAGAGCTGGAACCAACTCCGTCGCCCAAAAAGGGAAAGCCCGTTCCTCCTGGCGAGGAAGGATCGCCATTAATAGCGGTCGAAATAATAGATCACCAGCATACAATGGAAGGTCTGTACGCATTACAAAAAGTATGCTACGTACATGTATTTCTGCGCGTGTGACTTTATGCATCTATGATGCATCATACTTTAAGAGCTACAAGACAGCAAACTATTACCTTAGGGGAATGGTGGTCAGGTGGCCAGAGTTACTGAAGAGACAGAGAGACAGAAGTGTCCAAATTGTAAAGTTAAGAGAGCGCTTTCAGGAAGGCTCAGTTAGCACAGCCCCAGGTTAATTACCTGGCAGTGGTACTTGGGGAAACAGGAAGACAGTAGATGGAAGAAAGGTTAAAGCCTTGTGGAGTTAAGGCTTCTTCTCGTCAGTTCCAACTTAGAGCAGTTTTAGGAGGATTTAATTTCCTCCTGTAGTGTTAACATAGCTTTGCTGGTATCAGCAGACTGTGGTGGAAATTACTGGAAAGGAGTCAGGAACGGAACAAGGAACGTGAGGCTGCTTTCCCTGAACTGGAAGAAGTGGCTGTAAAATCTGCTGCCCTCAAATTCCCAGGACAAGGCAAGCCTTTTTTAGTAATGCTTTCCACATCTGCTGAGTCCATGGGAGCAGCACCGTTAGAAAACAGTGGTAAGGGAAAGTGGGTGCCAGTAGCATCATCCTTACATCCCCTTTGGGGCCAGAACAAAAATTCTCCGGCTGCGAGAAAGACTGTTTAGCAGCAGTCTGGGCTGTAACTGTCTTTGAGACTTTCACCTTTGAGAGGACAGAGGCAATCCGATCTGCTCAGTTCCCTCTGAAGTAGCTAATGTCAGGGAAGCAAATAGACAGCAGAGCATCATCTATCCAAGTGGCACAGCGGGCACTAATCTTAACGAGCGGGGTGCGGTGGGGTGAGGGGGTTTACTGTGCAAGTGTTACAAGAAGTGGATCTTCTTGTGCGTGTCTGAATTGACAGAGCATAGTTGTGCCAAAAATGTGGACACAGGAGGCTTCTGAAAGATTAATCTCTAGCGGCTACTTAGTCTAACTTCCCTTTCACAGCAAGCCCGACTGTCGTCATAGCTTCCAAAACAGAGATTGGAGGAAGCGGTATTTGTGGCTTGCGTATTCTCGTTTACCTTGCTTGTGTGTGTATTAGATCCGCTTTTGTGCTTATAAACAGCTTTGGATTCTTATGATTCTCTGCAGAGCTTTGAATGTTTTTTTTTTGTTTTTTTGCTTTGCTTTATACTTTTGTAGGGCGATGGATTTTACTATGCCTCCATCAACAAGCACTGGCTGACAAAGTTGTTATGTCCCAGCAGAGACTCTTAGGCAAGACGGAGGAGTTCAGCTACGCAGCCTGCCAGAAGAATGTCGCCTGGGAGGGGTTGCTAGCCTTGAGCTATAGGCGCTGGTGCATATGGCTCGTTCTGTCAGACATGAAGAGGTTTTCTTTGGCTGCAGAAATTTTAGCTTGGCTTTATACCCTATAGTGGTAATATTTTTGTATTTATAAATTGTGTTAATTCTAGGTGTTCAGAACATCGGGGAACGACTGTATGCCACCATGAAGAACTACAGGCTACCGCCCTCAGCCCTTTGTAAGTTATCACGTGTCAAGAGCAGCCAGGAGACTCCAAATGCCGATGGAAAGGTTCTCTGCCTGGTCCTGACGAGGAGCCTTTGGCCATAGGAGGGTCGGCCGCGTCCTTACCGGACTTGTGAGTAATAAGCCACAATTCACGGACCAGCAAAGGAGGAGGGGAATAGCGACTGGTAGCCCAATCGCTACGGCATTGCTGTTGCTAGCGAGGCCACAAGGTGGCTGCTTAATGTCATAACAGCAACTTGGGACCCCAGAATAAAAACCGCTGCAGTGCTTAGAGGAGGATCTGTGTTTGCCCAGGTTAGGGAACCATCATTAAAGCTTTGGGGGGGGGGAAGAGCTCCAAAACGAGACTCTCCCAGTGACCTTGGTGGTTTGATTCATTTGCAGGCTGACGTTCTGAGGGCTGGCAACTTGAAGAGGAGCAGCTCAGCCCATTTTGTTGATTTTGGTGATACTGTTTTAAGGAAGCGTGTAAGTACAGAAGGGGTCTGGAAGGATTTTCAAACAAGACGGGAAAGAGCAAGGAAGACTGGAGAGTGGAAAAACTAGGTGCCGTGGGTACTGAAGTTGTTAAGGGCTGAGAGAATTTGGGGTTAAGCCTCTGAAAGGGGCTAAGGCACAAGGAGTAGTAAAATACCGTGACTGAACACAAAGTTCCTCCCCAGTCTGTGCCTGTGCGTGCACCCTCGCTCTTGCAGACGCAGACACCCTGGAGCTGTAGGGAAACAGGCCAGCAGACCCACAAGTGGGCTTTGGGCACAGTGGTGTGCAGAGAGCTCTGCGTGTTTGGCAGGTGAACGGGGATGGAGAGTGGCAAGGGCTGTTCCAGGCTGTCTGGATCCATCCAGTTCTGCTCCCTGTCCCTCTGTCCAGCTCTCCATCCTTCTCTTTCTTTCCCCATGGCTCGGTCCGGTGCCCCATCCCTTTGTTTAGCTACTCTTTTCTCTGCCCAGCTGCCCATCCCTCTTGTACGCTTTCCATCCCTCTGTCAATACCTACATCCCTCTGACTGGCTCCCTGTTGCTCTGTCCTGCTCCTCTTCCTCTCCCTATCCCACTACCTGCTCGCTGTCCTTCTGTCCGCCTCTCCATCCTTCTGCCGCTCTCATCTGTCTCTCTGTACCTCTCTTTGCCTCTCCAGCCCTCTGTCCTCCTCTCCAGCCTTCTCTTTCTATTTCCGTCCCTTTGTTCAGCTCCCCATCCATCTATTGGCCTCCCTATCCCTCTTTTCTGCTGTTCTATCCCATCTCTCTGTCTGACTTTCCCTCCCTCTTTTTCTCTCCCCACCCTTCTGGCTGGTTCTTCATCCTTCTCTTTCTCTTCCCATTGCTCTGACCAGCTCCCTGTCCCTCTCTTCCACTCCCCATTCCTCTCTCTGGTTCTCCCCCCTTCTCTTTTGCTGCCTGTCCCTCTGTCTGCCTCCGCTTCCCTCCTTTCCTCTCTTTATTCTTCTGTCCACCTCTGTATCTCTCTTTTTCCCTCTTCTGCTCCCCAGTCCTTTGTGCAGCCCTCCATCCATCTGTCTGGCCCTCTATCCCTCTCTGTCTATTCCTTTGTGCAGCACCCTTAACCCGGGGGCCAGGTCTCTAGTCTTTTCTTTCTTTCTTTCTCCATCCATCTGCCAAGCTCTTTATCCCTCTTTTCTTCTGTTCTGCTCTCTGTCCCTGTGCCCAGCTGAAGGTCTGTCATTCCTTTGTGTTTTGTCTGGTGTGGCAGGTGCCAAGAGGCAGTTGGCACTCAGCAGAGATGATCAGCAACACCCAGAGGGTCCCAGCAATCTGCCTGGTTCGGGTCTTGTGAGACACCTCTGCAGGGACTTTGCGTGCTCGGCAGGCAAGTGGGTTGGAGTGTGGCAAGAGCTTTTCCGGGCTGACTGGATCCGTCCGGTTCCACTCCCTGTCCCTCTGTCCAGCTCGCCATCCTTCTCTTTCTTTCCCTGTCACTCTGTCCGGTGCCAGCAGCAACCAGTGGGTCCCATCAGTCTGCCTGGTTCCAGTCATGTCAGACACCTCTGCAGTGACTCTGCATGTGGAGGGCTGTGGCTGTGCAGTGGGGGAGCAGTAATGGGCCAAAGATGCAGTGGGGGATGTAGCAGGCAGTGAAGAGGCTCCTGGGGAAGGAAGGTGTCACGGAGGCAGAGAGCAGCAGAGGCTCAGAGTACTCCAATGTTAGGACAGGTGCTCGTGGTAGGGTGGTCTGGAGCTGCTGCTGTTGTTGTCTGTCCTACTCGTCAGCGCAGTCTGCAGTTCTTGCGTCTTGTCCGCCTGTGCGCAGACGGGGCTGCTGTGTGGTGCAGCTTGAGTCACGATCGTGATGCTGGCATTGAGCCCAGCTTTCTGTCAGGTCTGCCTTTATGCAAACTGGTGTCTTCCCTACATCAGCCTTGCTCTGCTCCTCTTCCAGGAGCCTGCGCTCGACTCTGCTTTCTGGCACGCTGTCGTGTCATAGGGCTTTCCAGTAGGGTCTGTCTGACTTGGGCCACTTGTGTTGTCCGCTAGGCAGCCTGAGCGAGTGAAGCAAAATCCTCCTCCTGGCACTGTCCCAGCCAGAGTCAGTTTCCCATCAGCTCAGTCTCTCCAGAGTTTGGAGTTTCTGGAGGCCTTAGTTTTTATCCTGCCTTGGCTGGACAGCACTTTCTGAGAGTGTCTGTCAGCAGCACAGTTTCCCTGAGGAGGATGATCTACTGAAGGCTGGAGGTGGCCAGGTGCCTGAGCGAGCCTGACTGTAGGTGAGGGCTGCTGTGACATCCTTGCAATGAAATGGAGCCAGAGAGGGTGAGTGAAGCAGCACAGAGGGTCAGCCGTAACTGTGGAAACAATTATGGGCCTTGGACTAGGGAGTAGTTTTAGGAGGGCTGTGCCTCTCAGTAACCATTCTGGCCACTTTGCAGGTGGCTGAAGCATAGTCCAGCAGTCAAAGGAGCATTGTCACAGCTGGGAGCTCTGTGGAGATCTGCGGCTGGCCATGGAGGATGAGCTCTGACTTGCAGCGTTGACACAGCTACCTCCTGGGGCTGCACTGTATGTGAGCAGGGCTGGGAGGTGGAAGCTGGTTTTGCCCTAGGTGGTTACTGGTGTCATTGGCTGTGGATGTTTGCCCATAGAGCTGAGAGGACCAAAAATGTAATTGTCTGTAACACAGATGAATTAGTGCTTGCAGGGTTTCAGGTAGGTTCAGTGGAAGTGCAGCTTAGTGCAGTCCAGTGGCATGATTCTTGCACATGCTCACATTTGAACGGTGGCTAAAACCAAGCCTATAAACAGCAACTGTCACGTGATTTTGGTGCGTGTCTTCCTGTTCTGCTGCCATTCTAAATGAAGGGGAAACTTCTTAAACTGTGGGCAAAACCCCATGGCTTCTCTGTACTGTTCTCATGCTCATGGGTGCTTTGGTGTTTCTTGCTTAAAGCTGAGGGTTTGAAGTTTTTCACTTAAGGTTTATTGTTTAGTTTGTTGTTGAGGGTCTGTCACTCAGGGGTTATGGTATATTACTTCATTTTGTGGGGCTCAGTCTTTATCAGTCAGAGTTTGCAGTTTGCTCATTTAGCAATCAGGGCGCAGAATTTAAAATCCAACCTCATCCCTAAATTTTAAAGCTTTGGCAACTATTTGGATTCCAAGATTTGCAGTTTGTCACTTAGGGTGCAGGGTTTACAGCTTACTGATAAACAAAAAGGGCTAAATCCTTGGATAATAAACTGTAAGCCCTGAAGCCTAAGCAGCAGGCTGCAAACCCTCCTTTGAGGTTTGTAACCTTCCCCTGTACCCAGCATTCAGCTCTGCGCGCTGACCTGAGGTCTGGGCTTCATGCGGAGCAGGCCCATCACACCGAGACTGGCGATGCGATGGGTGAGCTGAGCGCTGTGAAAGTGTCCTGCAGGGCTCTAGTCTGGGGTAGGGCAGAAGCACAGGCAGGCGAGATCAGGCATTTTCCTCTCAACTCTCAGAGCTGGATCCTATCCCTGAAGGAAAGAGCAGAGGGGGTAGGTTGTTCACTACTCAGAAACCTGCCACATCAGGGGCAGCAGGAGCTGACCCTTCCCTGACAGATGGATGAACGCTGGTGTGGTCATGACTCTTCGGGTGTCACAGGATAAGGGGAAGCATGGCAGACTCACGCCCAGGTGTTGTTTCTGTTCAGTAAAACAATAAACAGTTGCTTTATTCTTTGCACTCATGTCTGTGGTTCCTGCCATCGCTTTGCCTGAAGATAATGCCCAGGGGAGGAGGTTACACATTGTGTGTGGTGCTGGGAGCTGGTCCCCAAGTCCCTTGTACTTTGGTGTCCCTGCGGTTCCCAGGGAACCCAGTGCTATTTGCAGGGCTGTGGGGAATTTCCCTTGCATTGCCTGGACCTTGGGGTGGTGTCGGTGGTGTTTCTCATCATCCTGGGGGCAGCCAGGGCCCCTCCAGGGCTGCGTGAGGTCTCCAGGCTGCTTCCGGGTTTGTTTTCAGCACTTCGCCATGTCCCTTGTGTGTCTGGGGATGAGGCCTATGTGCCTGGAGCTGGGAGATAGTTTCTGTGGGGATGGGGGGAGCCTGCAGGCACTGTCCCATCAGCCACTTCGAGCCGTGTGATGTGCCTTATGGTCCCTTTGGTGTGCACCAAGGCCCTTCATTTGTATTTTGGTTTGCCCCAGAGTCCTGTGTTTGCCCTCTGATGCTCTCAGGAGCCCTCAATTCACATTTTGGGTTGCCCTCAAGCCCCCTTTTGTGCCTTTTGGTGTGCCCCAGGGCCCTGTGTTTGCTTTGCAGCACGCCCCAAAGTTCTCCATTTAGCTTTCTCCCCTGTCCCAGAGTTTTCTGGGTGCTTCTTGGTGTGCCCCAGGGCCCTCCCTTTGCCTTCTGGTGCGCCCAGAGTCACTGTTTGCTCTATCATTGCCTTTTTTTACTTTTGTTGCACCCACAGCTCTGGATTTGTTCTCTTGTCTCCTGAATACTTCCTTTTCCTCTCTGTACACCCCAGGGGTCTCCCTTCAGCTTTCAGCAACCTGCTCTCAGGAGTGGGAGTGCCTCTGCTACCCTGGGAGCCCCAGCTGTCCATGGTGGGGCTGATAGCCATTCCCCCTCCCCAGTTCCTGATAGGCTGCAGCTGTGGGCCCTAGGGCTGGGACCAGCCCCAGGTGGGGCTGGGGGGGGCAGGATGAGCCCCAGGTGGGGCTGATGGCAACAGTGGGTACGCACTGGGGTTGGGGTTGCAGTTGGGGGAAGCCTGCGCTGGGGCCAGTCCGGGACAATAGAGCTGCCGCTGAGCGCCGCCCGCTGGGACCAGCACGGTGGCTGCACCATGGAGGAGGTGAGCAGAACGAGGGTGTCCGTGCTCGGGGCTGCGGGTCCCCCACGTGCCAGGGGTCCCGGTGGACAGGAGCATCCCAGGCAATGCAGCACAACCAGGGCGCACCGGGCCGGGAGAAACTGCACCGGGGCTGGGGATGGCGGTGCACCGGGGGCCGCCCGAGGACGTGGTGGGGAAGAGCGGTGCACTGGGGCCATGGAGAGTGGGGAGGAAGGGGGTGCGCCGGGGCTATGGTGGTGGCGGGGGGGAAGGGGGTGCGCCTGGGCTTTGGTGGGGTTTACTGCACCGTCGGAGTAGCGCGGCGGGGGGTCCTGGGTCAGAGCGGGACCGTGTCGGGGTGGGGGAGGAGGGATCCCAAGGGAATCTCTGGGGAGGATGGGGGGGGGGGGGACAGGGGCAGCATCAGAGCCGACCCGGGGCCGGTCGCGGCGGTGTCGTGGGAGTCCGGGGCCGGTGCTGGGGATCGCGGGGCCGCGCTCCCGGCTTTGCGGCGGTATCCGGGTCCCGAGGGGGGGAATGGGGGGGGTCGGAACGGAATCGCCAGAGGGTCAAACCTCACGAAGCGCTGCACAACCCCCCCCCCACGGCATGCTGGGAGCAGTAGTCTTCTGTCACCAGGCTTCCGGGCGGCCATTTTAGCCTGCACAGCACGCTGGGAGGTATAGTCTTTTGGCAATGGTTTTCCCGGTGGCCATTTTGCTCTGCAGGGCATGCCGGGAGGTGTAGTCTTCCTATATTGGCCTTCTGGGAGACCATGTTGCGCCTCTCGAGGTGGCAGGAGGTGCAGGTCTCCGTCAGCGGGATTCCCAGCAGCCTTTTGCGTTGTGCTCTGTGGCAGGCCTGGAGCTGTAGTTCCAGGTGCCTGTGCCTTTTCCACCCTGCAGCAGTGGCCTGCTGTGTCTGGTCCTTACTGGACATGTGCCGCTCACGCAAGAGTCCCCATAGGTCATCGGGGACAGTGGAATTTCCCAGTTTTTCCCTCGTACAGGTCAGGAAGTGTTTTGCATCTCTGGTGTGACCAGGCAGGGTTGTCCCCAGGGGCTGGGGCTGTTCCTCTCAGCAACGAGGAGGGCAAGGAGAGTGTGAGGGGCTGTGTGGACTGGTAGTCATAGCTTTGCTCGGGACTGGGGCTAGTTAGGCATCAGCTATGAGGAGCAGTGGTGCTGGGAGGGCTTGGTGCAGAGCTGTCCTGTTATGCAGCACAAGAGAAAGTCCTCAAGGAAATGTGATCAGCACTGTTTCTGTCCAAGGAGCCTAGAACAGCCTGAGAGACCCTGGAACAGCCACAGGTACCTCACAGCAGCCCCAGGGACACTGTGTCCCTGCCTCCCAAGGTCATTGTATTCAGGTACCTTTAACTGTGTGGAAAGAGCCTGTAGGAGGCCTGGGCATGCATACAGAGAATCCCCAGTTGCCTCTAAGGACCTGGAACTATAAGTATTTTCTTTGCAAAGATGCGATCTCTTTGATGCCTTGCTGCTGCTTCTGTGTTGCTTGGTACCCAGGTCTACTGTGTTCAGAGCCACCCTTCTTGCTGCCCTCTGCTCTGTCTCAGCTGCTGGCCAGAGCAAAAGGGGTGTGCGGCTAAACACCAGGCCAGGGTGTCTCAGCTGCCTGCTATAGGACAAACAGGAAGGGGAATCGGTGACAGGAAATGAAAGTACATGTGGATGAGAAACAGCTGCTTTAGAGGACTAAGATGCAACTGAGATGCAACAGGGGCAACTGAGAGGAGTAGAAGTAATGGGGGAAAATGGTGATGAGGAAGGTGTGTTGTTAGACGCAGTACAGTGGAGAAGAGAGGGAAAAACTGCTCCTATGATGAAATAAAAACTGTTCTCAAGAGATATTTGCTTTTTGCCCTTCAGGTTATGAATCTGCATGACTTCCTGAGAACTTTTCTGAGCATGTGGTGTTGTGGGTCACGACTGCCTGGGCAGCGGTCCCTAACTTGTCTGCCAAGACTATGCAACAGCTGACAGCTGCCTGTGGAATGAAAGCAAAGGCCAACTTCTCAGAGGTAAGAGATAGGGTCCAAGCAGGAAGATTATGGCGGGTGAGTTAATGCCCCAGAATCTTCAGTTTTCCCCCTTGTCTCCCCAGGACTCACACATTTGCTCCCTAGTTCCCTCAGGACCTATCTATTTGCCTTTAGGTGTGCTCCAAGGCACTGCATTTGTTCTCCTGTCCGTTAAGAAGTCTTTGTTTCTCTCTAGATCCTGCAAGATTACAAGGATCGCTCTGGAGCCCTTCTTCATGCGCTGGAGCCCTCTGTCAGCCCTCCAGTCCCTTTAGCAGCCGTCCGTTCTGCTTTGGCCCCCTCCTTTGGCCTTTTAGTTTCCACCCGCAGACCTCTGTTGGCCCTCTAGACCCCTTAGCGCCCCCTCTAGTGCAATCTGGACTACTCTTTCAGCCTTCTTTTGTGCCCCAGAGCCATCTTCTGGCCTTCCAGCCCCTTTCACACCCCTCAAGTCCCTTCTGAACACCTCTGGAGGCCTTTGTTGTGCCCCGGAGCCCTGCTTTGGTCACCCGGCCCTCTCAGCAACCCTCTAGTCTGCCCTGGACCTGTCTTTTGGCCAAAATTGTGCTCCAGAGCTGTCTTCTGGCCCCCCAGCCCTCTGTGGAACCCTGTAGTCTCCTCAGAGTCCCTCCGGAGCCCTCCGTTGGCCCTCCAGCCCCTTTAGCAGCCCTCTATTCTGCTTTGGCCCCCTCCTTTGGCCTTTTGGTTTACACCCACAGACCTCTGTTGGCCCTCTAGACCCCTTAGCACCACTCTAGTCCCCTCGGAACCCTTCCAAAGGCCTTTGTCATGCCCCAAAGCTGTCTTGTGACCCTAGAGTCCCCTTAGGACCCGTCTAGTCCGCTCAGAACCCTTCCCAACATCTTTGTTGTGCCCCGGAGCCCTCTTTTGGCCCTCCACTTCCCATAGGACATCTCCTGTCCCCTCAGAGCACCTCCAGAGATCTTTCTTGTTGCCCTGTTTTTATGTCTTGGCCATGTAGTCTCCTTAGGAGCCCTCTGGTCTGCTCAGAAGCCTTCCAGGTTTCTTCCTTGTTCCCCAGAGTCATGTTTTCTCCATGTAGAGCGCTTAGCAC
Source organism: Apteryx mantelli (assembly GCF_036417845.1). Lineage (NCBI taxonomy): Eukaryota > Metazoa > Chordata > Aves > Apterygiformes > Apterygidae > Apteryx > Apteryx mantelli. Next base: position 90,715 of record NW_027118490.1, on the reverse strand, counting down.
CCCCCTAGTGCATTCTGGACTACTCTTTCAGCTTCCTTCTGCCCCAGAGCTGTATCTTGGCCCTCTAGACCCCTTAGGACCCCTCTCGTTCCCCCAGAACCCCTCCGGAGACCTTGGTTGTGCCCCAGAGCTGTCTTCTGGCCCTCCACACCCTGCAGAACTCTTGTCCCCTCAGACCACCTCTGCAGGTCTTCCTTGCTCCCCAATTTTTACTTTTTTGGCCATCTAGTCCCCCTAGGACCCCTCTAGGGTGTTCCGGACTACTCTTTTGGCCTTTCTTGTTCCCTAGAGTTGTCTTTTGGTTTCTAGCTCCTTTAGGACTTCTGTAGTGTTCTCAGAATTGTTCCTGAGGCCTTTTTTATGCCCTGGAGTGCTCTTTTCATCATTCAGTTGCCTGAGCACCCCTGTTTTCCTCTGGGCCCCTTGGGAGGCCTTGGTTGTCTTCTTCTGGCTTCTTTTAGTTGCTCTCTAGTCTCCGTAAGAGATGTCTAATCTGTTCTGGATTCCTCTTCAGAGTTTTGTTGTTCTGCACGGATCTCTGTTTGTCCTGTAGAGCCCTGAGGAGCCCCTTTATTTTACTTTGAACTATTCTTTCAGCCTTTCTTTTGTTCCCAAGCTCTGTTTTGGCCCTTTAGGCCTTGTAGGACCCCTCTAGTGCCTTCAGAACCCCTTCTGGAAGCCTTTTTTGTGCCCTAGAGCCCCGTGTTGGTTCTCCAGTCCTCTTAGCACCCCTCTTGTCTCCTTGTGTGTCTCATTCCTCTAGAGAAACAGAGCTCGTGTTCCCCTGGAGATCTACCCATTTTGCCCACTGACCGCTTTTTCTAATTACTCTAGGTACTATATAGGAAACATCTCTCTTTGGAAGTACTCACATTATAGAAGGATGCTTGTTCCAGGAGTTTATTTTGATCTCTTGCTTTACCCTACAGGAAATGCTGCCCTGCTAGAACACCTGTGCTATCTGCGGTTCTGAACCAATTCCAGGAGTGTGGTATAGTGTGCCCTTTATAGATTATGTGGAATGTTGTAGCTTTCTTCCTAAGCATAAGCAGAAGTGATTTCTAGTTTTTAATGCAAAGGCTAGTGCTAGTTAGGGTAAAAAATAACATACCTCCTGATATTATGGATACAGTACATGAAGTCTCAGTAACCAAGCAGATGGTCTGCTTCATCAAAGAGGTCTGTTTATCCTTTCTATGCTCTCCATTCTAGATACTGAGTGGAAGAAAAAGCCTTGCTTCTGCCTAGCCCTGTGTATTTATGGGTGCCATTGGTTTGCCCCTCCCCTCCCAAGGGCTTGTGGGTGGGTCAGTGGGTGGGGTTAGGGTTACATAAAGTCAGGATCTGGGGCCAGGGAGTTCATTCTGCTTTTGTTCTGCTATGGGAGCAGTGCTCTGGAATTGCCTTGGCAAAGAATGGAATTTGAGGAAGTGAAGCTACCCAGGAAGATTTATTGCTGCATTTGGAGAAGCAAAGGCCATTCCTTAATGTAAGAGCAAGGGGATGGCTCAAGCTGGAGTTGTGAGCATGCCAGAAAGCTGTTTGTTGCAGGCAGTTTTTTTTCTTGGGGTCAATATCTTGGTGTGGGGGTGTTCAGGGGTGAGAGAGGGCTTCTGAGTCTCCAGTTGTATCTTCTGTTACCTGTCAGTATTGTTTTCTGGTGTTTCTGTGTTTACTGTGGAAGGAATGCAGCTTCATCACTGGACTCTTTCAAGAGGATCACACTTGAGGAATTGTTTGTCCCTCTCCTGGACTGCAGACAAGAGGAGACAGCAGAGGTCCTGGGAAAACATTTACTCTTACATTTTACACCCTAGGTGTGTGGGGTGTGGGATGTTCGTTTTTTTTTTTGTTTTTTTTTTTGTTTGTTTGTTTGGGGTTTTTTTGGTAGCATCCCCAGTAACTGGGATGTGTGTGAGGTATTGCTCTCATCAGCTAGTCTGGTTTCTGGCTCGCTTGCTAGATGTTTTGCTGCTCCTCAGAAATATTGTCAGCCGTGTTCAGGGAGAAACTGTGTGAGTTTTTTGTGGTATGTAGACTTGTAGAAGAGTCCTGACTCTATCTGAAGAGGGAAGGAAGCATCCTCCTTCCTTTCAAGTGCAGTATGATGAGAAAGGAAGTCATGTCATTGGACACCAAACACAACTGTGAGTAAGCCCATGTGCCCCAAGGGCTCAGAAACTAACCTACACACAACTAACGAGCTCACCTCTTTTCATGCCCGAGCCTCAGCGCTGAGCGGGAAGAAACTGCTGGACTTCTCTGGACCACAAGGAAACCATTGGCAGTCTTGCCTGCCAGCTGCTTTGTTATATCCGTGCCCCTGAACCCACTGCCACATGCTCTTCTGTGGCTCTGCTTCTGACCCCTACCCTGGGTTCTGGGGCTGTATGCTTTGCTTTTTCAGGTAGTGTGTGGGCCTTTTGCAGGAATGGTTGAGGATTTCAGGTGAGGTTGAATGGGTGATGAGAATGGTGTTTCAGTTGTTCTAGGGCTGGTCAGTGCTGCCTGGCAGCACAGAAACTTTGTTTTGGTTTTGCAGGTGCTGTGGGTGTCCCCCCAGCCACAGTGTTGGAGTTTGGAATTGGCATGGCACAGGTGAGCGGAGCGCCCATTGGGCTTTGACAGAGGGTGCACTTGCGGATGAGGCTGGAGCTGACTGGCCTGGGGGTGACCGCTTGTTCTCTGGTTTGGCAGGTGATGACGGCAAATGAGGTGACTGAAGGAAGATCGGAGAAGATGCAGCTGCCATTGAGGATGCCTCCTCAGGACAGATGGTGACCCAGAGCACTGCAGAAGCTAAGTTGAGAGGCCACGGGTGCTGGTGTGTCTTGGCTGTGTGTGCGCTGACATAGTGTAGTATGGGCTCTTCTGGATGAGTGCTGTGTGTGAGGCAGAGGCGGTGGGGTGTGCCTGGCAGAAGGTGAGGGTGTGCTAGGCAAGGCAGCTCCAGCCTGTGTCTGTGTTGTTGTGTAGTCTATATGGTGTGTGTTGTAGTTGTGTTGTGTTTTGCTCAGGTCTTGGTGATGCTCTTGTTCCTTTGTGCTCAAGGAGCACGGCCCACACTGTGCAGCACTAGTGCGGTAGGCATCCGTTGTCTTTTGCTTGGCCTGACTCATCAGCCTTGCACCAATGGATGGCGTCTTGTTCTGTGCAGCCAGCTAAAAGCGGCGGTCTGTTGCACTGGCTTTGCATTGTAGCCATTTGTTGCCGGTCATCTTTGCAGCCATCTTTGAGATCTTGTTGGCCATTCTTCTTCCGTGTGTTTTTGGCGTTCTTTCAGGGTTTTCTTCCCTGTGTTGTCACAGCTTCAGGTCTTTCTTGCTGGCCTCTTCTGCATCAATATTTCTTGCTTTTCCAGCCCCTTTCTGTCATGGGTGGTGGTATTAGACTCTTTTTTGGGCTTATCCAGAGCATCAGAGCTGCACAGTTGTGGCATCATAGAGCTTTCTGGCCAGCAGCATCTTATACGTGGGAATAGTTCTTTTTGTGTAGGGCTCTATTGCATGTCTGTGTCTCATGTTTGTATGTCTGTGTGTTTGGGGCTGGAGCTGCCTTGCCTGTAGGTGTTAGCAATGGTAGTGTGTGGAGTGTGGCAGTGTTGGACTGGAATGGTGATTGGTCAGCATCTGTGTGCTGCACTTTATGTTGTTGTTTTGCAGATGTGGCACAGTGGTGCGAGTGCCTGCAGGGGACTGGGGAAGACAGGGTCATGTCCTAAGAAGGTGAGCTAGAGATTTGTTGTTGGAAGCAATGTTGTGTGCAGTGGTTCCCGGATTCATTTTTGCTTTGTGCTTGTCAGTGTGGTGCGATGTGCAGAGTGGGTTGCTTGTGCTCAGGAGAGGCATGGCAAGGTGAGAGTTGGTCTGAGAGAGGAAGCAGAGCCTAGCAGAGGGCTGTTGTCTTGTTGGTGCTGTCCCCGTTGCTGTTCTAGTTTTACAGGTGTGGTGACAGGCTTTGGCATGGTGACCCATAGCATGTCAGTTGGGATGCGTGAGTGGAGCAGGCGTGATGTGCTTGATGTGGATGGGCTGTGGTTTTGCAGGCATCACCTGAGTGCATGATTTCTCTTTGTCTGCAGGTTTTGCAGGAAGTTGTGGAGAGGAGACATTGAGTGCTGACAGGAGCCTGAGCAGGTGAGAGGAGGAGCTTGTTGGGTCAGAGGTTTATTGTGCGGTGGGTGGTGTTGGGCTTCCTGTTGGTGATGTCTTTTGCTCTTTTTTTCAGGTACAGTGTGGCCCTTTCCCAGGCATGGCTGAGGATTTCCGGTGAGTGGATTGGCGTCGGACATTGTGGGGCTGGTGAGCGTTGCCTGGCAGAAGAGTAATCAAGAGTAGGTCTTGATGTAGTTCTTGTTCCTTGTGCTCAAGGAGCATTCCATGCAGCACTAGCACGGTAGGCATCCGTTGTCTTTTGACTGGTCTGACTCATCAGCTTTGTGCTAGTGGATGGCATCTTGTTCTGTGCAGGCAGCTAAAAGGGGCTGTCCGTCGCTCCATCTTTGCATTGTGGCTGTTTGTGGCCGATCATCTCTGTGGCCCTCATCGAGGCCTTGTTGGCTGCTCCTCTTTTTAGACCGCTCTTGTTTTGCATCTTCCTGGCCTCCGTTCAGGGTTCTCTTCCCTGCGTTGTCACGTGCTTAGGTCTTTCTTGCCGGCCTCTTCTGCATCGATCTGCCTGGCTTTGCCGGGCCCTTTCTGTCACGGGCAGTGGCATTTGACTCTTTTCTGGGCTTGTCCAGAGCATCTGACTCACGCGGTTGTGGTGTTGTAGGGCTTTCTCTCTGGCAGTATCTTATGTGTATGAATAGCTCTTTTTCTGTAGGGCTTTCCTTCGTGTCTGTGTCTGATGTTTGTACCTATGTATGTTTGTTTTGTCTGATGTTTGTATGTCTGTTTGGGACTGGAGCTGCCTTGCCTGTGGGTGTTAGCAATGGTAGCATGTAGAGTGTGGCAGTGATGGACTGGTGATTGGTCAGCATCTGTGTGCTGCACTTTATGTTGCTTTTTGTAGATGCGCTGCAGTGGTCTGAGTGCCTGAGGGAGATGGAGGAAAACAGGGTCATGTCCTAAGAAGGTGAGCTAGAGATTTGTTGTTGGAAGCAGAGTGTTATGGTCAGTGGTTCCCTAGCTAATTTGTTTTGTGCTTGTCCACATGGAGCAATGTGGAGAACGGGTTGCTTGTGTGCCGGAGGAGCATGGCAAGGTGAGTGTTGGTCTGAGAGAGGAAGCAGAGCCTAGTGTAGGGCTGTTATCTCGTTGGTGCTGTCCCTGTTGCCCACTGCTGTTCTGGTTTTACAGGTGTGTGGCAGGCCTTGGCATGACGACCCATGGTGTGGCAGTCAAGATTGGTGAGCAGAGCAGGTAAGGGTGTGGGAGCAAATGCTTGATGTGGATTTGCTGTGGTTTTGCAGGCGTCGCCTGAGCGCATGATTTCTCTTTGTTTGCAGGTTTTGCAGGAAGTTGTGGAGAGGAGAAGTTGAGTGCTGACAAGAGCCTGAGCAGGTGAGAGGAGGAGCTTGTTGGGTCAGAAGTTTATTGTGCGGTGGGTGGTGTTGGGCTTCCTGTTGGTGATGTCTTTTGCTCTGTTTTTTTCAGGTACAGTGTGGCCCTTTCCCAGGTATGGCTGGGGATTTCAGGTGAGTGGATTACTGTTGGGCATTGTGGGGTTGGTGAGTGTTGCCTGGCAGAAGAGTCACTTTGTGTTGTTTTTGCAGGTGCTGTGGGCATCCCCCCCCCAGCCACGATGTTGGCATTTGGAATTGGAGCAGTGCAGGTGCGCAGAGTGCTCATGGCTCTTTGGCGGAGGGTGTTCCTGCGGACGAGGCTAGAGCTGGCTGGCCTGGGGGTGACTGCTTGCACTCTGGTTTAGCAGGTGATGAAGGCGAATGGGGCGACTGGAGGAAGATGAGAGAGGATGCAGCTGCCATTGAGGATGCCTCTTGAGGATGGATGGTGACCCAGAGCACTGCAGAAGCTAAGTTGAGGGGCCACAGGTGTTGGTGTGTCTTGACCCTGTGTGAGTGTGTGTGTGTGTGTGTGTGCGCGCGCGCGCACTGACAGCAAGTGTAGTGCAGAGGGTTCTTCTGGATGGGTGCTTGTGTGTGAGGCAGAGGCAGTGGGTGTGCATGGCAGAGGTGAGGGTGCGCTAGGCAGGGCAGCTGCAGCCTCTGTCTGCGGTGTTGTGTCGCCTATGCGGTGTGTGTTGTAGCTGTGCTACCTTTTGCTCAGGTCTTGATGTTGCTCTTGTTCCTTGTGCTCAATGAGCATGGCCCACACTGTGCAGCACCAGCGTGGTGGGGTTGGGGTTTGGGGTTTGGGTTGCGTTAGGTTTGGTGTTTGGGGGGGGCAGTGCACACATGCATGTGTGTGTGTGCTGGGCTACGTGTGTGCAAGTGCATGTGTGTGCTGGGGTGTGCATGTGCATGCATGTAGGGGTGTGCACTGGGGTGTGCATGCATGTGCATGGTGGGGTGTGCGTGTGTGTGCATGTACATGTGTGCACTGGGAGTGTGCGTGCCACACTAGCGCGCACCGTTGGTTTTAGCTGCTGCCAAGCCGGTCCTCTAGGCGCAACCTCTTTTTTTGCACGTCTGCTCTGCTGTCTCTGCGGTATCACTGCCTCCAGGGCTAAGTCACAGCAAAGTGGAGGCACCTGGCAGGTAGCATGAGGTTTCGGTTCATCCTCCATTCATATGCTGCCTCCTGCGAGCCTGTCGTCGTAATAACTGTCAAGTTTAGACATTTAAAAAAAAAAAAAAAAAAAAAAAAAAAGCACCTGGGAACAACATGAGCTTAGGTGCTTCAAGAGCTGCAGCGTGCCTGGGGTTCCTGGATGCGGCGCGGGAACAGGCCGCTTCTGCTCTGTGCTGCAGTAAAGTCCTGCTGAGCGGCCGTGGAGCGCGGCAGCCCACAGTGCCCTCCTCAGACGCTGCCGCCGGAGAAGCACCTTTGTGGAGAAAAGAGGAAGTGGCGCCCCAGGGCGATGGGAGCCGGGGCCCCTGATGGCATCGCATTAGCCACCATGGCAGATTTTGCCGCTAGTGCAGCACGAACGCTGTTGCCTCTGCCGCCTAGAGCGCTTTAAGGAGGGGGGGGGTCTCAGCCCCACAGGAGGGGAGTACGGGAGGGCTTTCTGCAGCTCCTCTCCCATGGGAAGGCTTCGATCCTGCCAGATGCCTCAAAGCACGGAGGTCTCCGTGTGGCTTTGCCCTGTGCCGCCAGGCGGAGTCGCTCCCCCAGCAGCTGGGGGCTTTGCAGAAAGCAATTGCCTGGGTCCCCTGGGTGCAAGCTCGGTGCTCCCTGCTCCAACATCTTGGCCCGGGCCCCTGCCCCAGCACTGGCCGCGGGGCAGGGGGAACGAGGCCAGCCATGTCCTGGGCACACGTATGCTTCCTGGTGGGCAGGAGGGAAGAGCTGCAAGGAAAGACGCAGGCGCTCCCCAAATCTTGCACTGGTCTCCGGGGAAGGTCTAGTTTGCAGCAGAGGGTGGTAAAACACATGCTTTTACCCACCAGCCGCCTCAGACAATTCCCCTCCCCCGTATCATAACTCTTCCTGCTGTTTAGTTGACATGCACATTCTCCCTGGATCAGCACTAAGAATGCTAATGAACTTAGTTACTTAATTTGGCTATTGCACAGCTTTCCTGGAAAATCCCAAGGGAGCAATGAGCACACGTCACCCAGCATGGGCTCCTCCACCTGCACGAAACTCTGCCCCTCTCCCCCCTAGTTTAACTTCGCAGCTTAAACTAAGCCTAGAGCAAGTGAAAACCCCATCAGCTGATGAAAAGGAGCTGCCTCCCACCAAGGGGCCTTTAGGCTGCCTGAACGCTCCCTCCTTGCTAGAAATCCCACTGTGCCCCTCACAAAGGGGGAGCAGCTCCCCAGCTGCTTCTGTCTTCCCAGCTGTTCACTGCTTCTTAAATGCTCCGGAGAGCTAATTGGGGCAGCAGGCTACAGCAGCTCAGCAGACATCTTCCTTGCACTCGAAAAAGTTAGGGTTAGGCATTAGGGTTAGGGTTAGGGTTTAGGGTTAGGGCTATGGTTATGGTTAGGGTTAGGGTTAGGCTCTTATAGCCCCGGTGGGGACGTGGCCGTCGCGGGCTGGGCCCCTGCCAGCGCCCGCAGGAACACGTGTGCTGTGGGAATGCCGGCCTGGGCTGCCACCTCCAGGGTCCCTTGGGGGCCCCAGGGCACCATGTCCCCTGTGTCCCTGGGCCCTTCAGTGCCCCCCATGCCCCGTGGTGTCCCTGTGTTCCCTATGCTCCTCAGTGTCCCCCATGTCCCCTATGCCCCTTGGTGTCCCCCATGTTCTCTACATCCCCATGCCCCTTGGTGTCCCCTGTGCCCCTCAGTGTTCCCCATGTCCCCCATGGCCCCATGCCCCATGGTGTCCCAGTGTCCCCTGTGCCCCTCGGTGTTCCCGTGTCCCCCTTGGTGTCCCATCCCAGTGGCCGGGTGTCCCCCCCCCCGTCGGCAAGCACAAGATCCAGCTCCTTCAATGCCAAAGATTTATTGAGCTGGGGGAAGGGGTGGCCGGTGCGGGGGCCGGCGCAGGGGACAGCGCTGGAGGGGATGCAGGATCCCTCGGGTGCCCTCGGAGCCAGCTGGCACCTGGGGGGAGAGAGAGGCTGAACTGAGGGGACAGTGGTGGCACCGTGTCCCTGTGCCACCCGTGTCCCTGTTCCCATGGGCACCATGTTCCTGTGCTCCCCACGTCCTCATCCCCGTGGGCACTGTGTCCCTGTACCCGCCCCCCATATACTTATCCCCTTGGGCATCATGTCCCTGCATCCCCCCATGTCCCCATCCCCATGGGCACCATGTCCCGTGCCCCCCCATACTCCCATGTCCCTGTGCCCCCCATGTCCCTGTCCCCATGTCCCCCAGCCCCCCATGACCCCGTGTTCCCATTCCCCACAGGCACCATATCCCCATGTCCCTGTGTCCCCGTCCCCCATGGGTACCATGTCCCTGTGTCCCCATGTCCCTGTTCCCATGCCCACCAGCCCCCACGTCCCTGTGTCCCCGTCCTGGAGGGGCACCATGTCCCCATGCCTGCAGCACCCATGGGTGCGGGTACATTCCCGGGCGGCCACCCCACCCCAGGCGCCGCTTTGAAGCGGCCGCTGGTGCTGCCGAGCCCTCGCGGTGGGCACGGCTGGGCACAAGGGTCCTTCACCCGGGGTGGGGCTGCCCGGACGTCTGGGCCCCCAGCCAGGGGGTGGGGGGGGTGGAGAGGGAGGGGGCCTCACCTGGGGTCAGGGCTGGCACCAGCAGAGGTTGGTGCAGATGCTGGCGGGCTCCTCGTCCCGCACCAGCCCTGCCTCGATGGGCTCCAGGTAGCGGCTCACCAGGTTGTGGCAGCGCTCGGATATCTCCCGCGGCAGCAGGGAGCACACCGTGCGGGCCGCCTGCGTGACACGGGTCTGCACCGGCACAGCCCCGTGTCAGGCGCCGCCTCGCATAGCCCCGCACACGCTCGTGTGGCCTCGTGCGGCAGGCGCCGTCTTGCACGGGCTTGCACAAGCTGGCACGGCCTTGCATTGGCTGGCATGAGCTCCCACGGCCTTGCATGGTGGGCACTGCCTTGCATGGGCTTGCGCGAGCTTGCACAGCCTTGCACGGCCTTGCATGGTGGGCACCCCCTTGCACAGCCTTGCACACCAGGCATCCCTTTGCACAGCCTCACGCAGCCTTGCACACCCCTGCCTGGACCTCGCACACCCCTTGCACGCCCCTCACACGCCCCAGCCCCTACTGTGTCGTGAGTGTTGGGCACCAGACTCTCGAGCTTCTTGAGGACCTTCTTGCAGATTGCGCAGCGCAGTTCGCCAGGGTCCTGCCCAGCAGCCCCCTGCGTGCCCAGCACCGTGAGCACCCGCCGGGCACCCTGCCCGCCCCCTGGGTGCCCCAGCGGTGCCCAGCCAGGGCCCACCCACAGCCCCCACCGGTGCCCACCCAGTGCCCCCCATGGTGTCGTCCCCACTGGTGCCCACCCAGTGCCCCCCTGGGTGTCCCTACTGATGCCCTCCCAGTGCCCACTAGTGTCCCCATGGGTACCTCCTTGATGCCCACCCAGTGCCCCCAAGGGTGCCCCCCATGCACCCCGTGCCCGCTCACCATCCTCTCCAGCATCTCCAGGTCCTCGAACAGGAGCTGCAGGCCATCCCCCGAGGCAGAGGGGACCTGGCACTCCGGGGTGTCCGGGCTGCACCCCTTGGCCCTCGCGGGCACGGCCCGGACCCTGGGGTGCAGCCCCTCGGCCCCCATGCCGGCCAGCAGCAGGGCTGGGCACCGCGTCAGGGGCCGCTGGCACCCGCACCGTCCCCAAACCTCCCGCGTCCCCACCACCCTGTGTCCCCACCCCTCCATGTCCCCGACCCTCCGGTATCCCAGATTCTCCCGTACCCCCGTGTCCCCATCCCTGTCCCCCCATCCCTGCCCCCCCCATGTCCCTTGGTATCCCCAGCCCTCCTTCCTCCCATGTCCCCGTTCCCTCTTGTCTCCATCCCTCCATATCCCCACATGTCCCCATCTGCTGGTGTCCCCATCCCTCCCGTCCCCTCCCGTCCCATGTCCCCATCCCTGTCCTCTGTGTCCCCCCATTCCCCACATCCCCATCCCTCCCACCTCTCCACATCTCCGTCCCTGTCCTCCGTGTCCCCCTGTCCCCCCACATCCCCATCCCTCCTGTCTCTCCACACCTCCACCACTGTCCTCTGTGGCCCCCTGTCCCCCCTGTCCGTCCCGTCTGTCCCGTCCCCCCTTGTTCCCATGTCCCTGGCCCTTCCCGTCCCTCCACCTCCCCAAATCCCCATGTCCCCGTCCCGGTCCCCACTGGTGACAGCAGGCAGCAGGGCCAGCAGCGGTGGGGCCATGGCTGGCTGTCCCCGTGCCCCAGGGTGCCTTATGTACCCTCTCGGAGGGGGTGGGGGGCACACTGTGGGGCTGAGGGCAGGAAGGGCCTCCCCCCTCCCCAGAAACCACAGTGGCCGCAGTGGGGGGCTGGGGGGACCCAGGCATCCGGGCAGGGTGGCCACATGTCACATCCCCCCACTGGGGGGGGCTGCAAGCTTCCCCCCAACAGTGACCTGATCAGGGTGGTGGGGGGGACGAGGAGGTTTGGGAGGACTTGGGGGGACAAGAGGGGCTTGGAGGGGACAGGAGGGACTTGGGGGGACCTGAGTGGACAAGGAGGAGGCAAGGGGGGACGTGGGGGGGACTTTGGGGACCTGGGGGGGATAAGGGGGGTAGGATGGGAGCTGGGGGGCTGGAGGCACCTGGGGAGACTGGGGGAACAAGGGGACTTGGGGGAGGTGGGAGGAGTTGGGGGGACAGGGGGTGACAAGGACGGGGCAAGGGGGGACCTGGGGGAGATAAGGGGGAGGCAAAGGAGGCGCTGGGGGGCTGGCAGGACCTGGGGCGACCTGGGGAAACTGGGAGGACTGGGGAAACTGGGGGGGACAAGAGGGGCTTGGGGGGGACTTGGGGTGACTTTGGGGACCTGGGGGGCCTGAGGAGGGAGAAGGGGAGACGGGAGGGACAAGGGGAGCTTGGGGGCACCAGGAGAACTGGGAGGATGGGGGGGGCTTAGGGGGAACTGGGGGGACAGGGGGAGACCTGGGGGGGACACAGGGGACCTGAGGGCACTGGGGCAGGGGGGAAGTGTATGGGGACATGGTGGGGGGGGCTCAGGAGGCCATGGAGGCCTGTGGGGACAGAGGACAGGGACATCCCAGCCCCCCAGTTCCTGGCAGTCATGTCCCCGTGTCCCACCGCAAACCCCAGAGCCACCCCTCTCCTCCCCCCCGGCTTCCTGTGGGGCTGGGGAGGAATGGGGACATGGGGGGGGGATGGAGACACGGGGCTGGCACAGGGCAGGCGGACATGGGGACATGGGGGGGGGTCATGTCTGTCCACACTGCCCCCAAATGCCACCCACAGCCCCCTCTGCCCCCCATGGCACCCCTCTGCCCCTATTGCACCCCATGCACCCTTCTGCTACCTCTGCCCTGCATGGACCCCCCCCCCACCTCCCATAGCACCCCATTGCACCCCATTGCACCCCAATGGCCTCACTGCCCCCCCACTGCACCCCCCTGCCCCCCTGGCAACCAATTGCACTGCTGTGACCTCTCTGCCCCCCATGGCACCCCTCTGCTCCTCATTGCACCCCATTGCACCCCTCTGCCCCCACTGCTCCCCATAGCAGCCTTCAGCCTCGTCTGCCCCCCATGGCAACCCTCAGCCCTCTCTGCCCCCCATGGCACCCCTCTGCTCCTTATGGCAGCACTCTGCCCCCTCTGCCCCCCCGTTGCACCCCCCCTGCACCATCTGCCCCCCCATGACACTCCTCTGCCCTCCTTGCACCCCACTGCAGGCCGCTGCCCACTCTGCCCTCCCAGGCCCCCCCTTTTCCCCCATTGTGCCCCTCGGCCCCCATGGCATCACTTTGCACCCTTCTGCCCCTCTGCTCACATTGCACCCATTGCACCCCATTGAGCGCTTCTGATCCCAAGGCACCCCTCTGCCCTCCTTGCACCCCATTGCACCCTGCTGCCATCTCTGCCCCCAAGGCACCCCTTCTGCCCCCCATGGCACCTCTCTGTTCCCTCTGCCCCCTATGGCACCCCCCTGCCCCCACTGCACCCTTCTGTCCCCTCTGCCCCCCATGGCACCCTGTTGAACCCCATGGCATCCTTCTGCTCCCCATTTAACCTCTCTGACCCCTATGACCCCATTGCACCCCTCTGCCCCTAATGGTACCCCCACTGCACCCCTTTGCCCCCCTATGGCACCCCTCCACCCCCCATGGCACCCTCGGCCCCCACTGCACCCCATTTTACCCCTCTGCTCCCAATGCCCCCATTTAACCCCTCTGCCTCCCCTGTGCTCCCACTGCATGCCATGGCACCCCTCTGCCCCACATGGCAACCCTCTGTCCCCCAATAACACCCCATGGCAGCCTTTTGCCCCCGTTGCACCCCATGGCACCCCTCAGCCCCCATGGCACCACGTTGCACCATTCAGACCCCCCACTACACCCCTCTGCCCCCCATGGCACCCTTCTGCCCCATCGCCCACCATTGTACCCCTCTGTCCCCAAGGCACCACATTGCACCCTTCTGCCCCTATTGCATCCTTCTGCCCCCCCCCCATGGCATCCCCCACAGCACCTTTCTGCCCTCCATGGCACACCATTGCACCCTTCTGCCCCCCATATCACACCATTACATCCCTTAACTCACTGCGCCTCATTGCACCCCTCTGGCCCCTCTGCCCCCCATGGCACCCCTCTGTCCCCAAACCACCACATTGCACCCTTCTGCCCCCACTGCCTCCCATTGCACCCCATTGCACCAAATGGCATCTACTGCCCCCCATGACACCCCTGTGCCCCCCTCTGCCCACCATGGCACCCCTCTGCCCTCTCTGCCACATGTGCACCCCGTTGCACCCTTCTGCCCCCCATGGCACCTCCCTGCCCTCTCTGCTTCCCATTGCACCCCTCTGCCCCCATTGCACCAATTGCCCCCCACTCCCCTCTCTGACCCCCCACGGTACCCTTCTGCCCACATTGTACCACATTGCACAGCCCTGCCCCCATTGCACCCCATTGCACACTTCTGCCTCCCCCCCCAGGGTGCCCCTCTGCCCCTATGGCACCCCAAGGCACCCCTCTTTCCCCCTCCCCCATGGCACCTCTCTGCCCTCCCTGCCACCACATTGCTCCCCACTGCCCCCATTGACACCTATTGCACCCCTCTACCTCCTTTGCCCCCCATGGCACCCATCTGCCCCCCCAGGAGTGCAGGGGATCAGCCTATGTCAAGGAGGCTGAGAGGCCAAGCCTTCCCCACCCAGCAGACCACTGCCTGGCCACCAAAGCCAGGGGTTCACAGCAGCACCTCTCTTTTTATTCCCTGCAGAGGAGTCCATCTCAGGTACAGGGTGGTCTCCCCTTTGCACGGCAGCAGTTCCTAGCGCCTTCCCCTCCGCTGCTCCAAGGGCATCTTCTCCATGGTGCTAGGGAGTCCAAAGGAGAGGTGGTCAGTGTCAGGTATAGGGAGAAGGCAGAGAAAGAGTGGGCCTTGGTCGGGCCAGGTCTTCCTGGAGCTGCTGTGGACCATGCCCTCCAGATGGGCAAGGAGACCTCAGGCTCTTGCCACCTTGTTGGAGAGCAGCTGGCTGCTCAGAGGACTGGAGGGAGGAGGGACAGGTCCCAAGGCTTGCAAGGGGAAGATGCTGACATGTGCCTGAGGCCGTGGCCCTGCTACCTCCTAGGCCCTCTCTCAGCTCCTTGGAAGCCACTGCAGAAGAAAGCAAATCTGGGGGGGGGGGGGGGGGGGGGGGAAAAACCACTTTCTCCGCATTCATGGGAGGCAATGGCAGGGTCACTCCTGTGTGAGAATATTTACAGGCCAGCAGCAGGGACAGGGCTGGAGTTTGTGCTTGTGCAGGCGCTGCTGCCTGAGGAAATGGTAGGGCAGCAGCAGGCACATGGCTCAGACACGGGGCTGTATGGTCACTGCTGCCTCAGGACCTGACAGACAAGGACCAGGCACATGGCTTCACCGCTCATTCTGAGGTCACTTCTGCCTCAGGACCTGTTAGGCCATCAGCAGGCTCTTGGTTGCTGTAGTTTCTTGTAAAGCCACCTGGATAGGCCAGCAGCAGGAACAGCATCAGCACAGCAGCTGTGAGGTCACTTCAGTCTGAGCAGCTGAGCAGCAGGAACATGGCTGTGAAATGGCTTGTGAGGGCACTTCTGTCGCTGAAGACGCTAGGCCAGAAGCGCGCTGGCCTTGCAGGGCTCTTTCCTGCTGGGCTGGGATCTGCAGGGAGGAGTAAGCTGCCCCCAGGCGGCATTGGGCAGGGGGGCTCGTGCCGGGCTTCTGCTGCCGTGGATCCAGCAGGGTGCGTGGAGTCCGCTGAAGACACTCATCACCGAGTTCACACAAGCAGGGATTTGGTTGGTTTGTTTGGGACTATTTGCACACTGAAAGCAAGAGACTGCTGTTGCATTTAAAAACAAAGATTTATTATCCTATTCAAAAGAACCGCGCACAGCACAGAACTACAACAACACAGTTCATGCGGTTGTGAGGTGACTCTGTTGTTCTACACAAGCACTCTACCACAAAATAAATATAGGGGTGTGTGTGTGTGTGTGTGTGTGTGTGTGTGTGTGTGTGTGTGTATATATATATATATATATGTGTGCATATATATGCACACACACACACACACACACACACACACACACACAGAGTATCTTCCACTCCAAATTAAAAGGCAGGATGTTGCTGGCAGCTCAGGGAGCTGGAAGACACTGCTCATAAACCTCTCTCCATGGAAAGAGCTTCTGCTGATCTCAGGGGGATTCAGATTGTGGTTTCCATCGCCTCATACAACACTGTAGCTCCCACCACTGCATGGCCCTGCATCAGCCTGACTGCAGGCCCTGCACTTTTTCTAGCCTACCGTTTTGTTTTGGTTTTTTAATAATAATGGTGGAATGCAACCTAGGTGTTTTTGTGGAAAGAAATGTGTTTCTTTTCTTTCATTTAACTTAAGAGGAACAGTTATAATACATTTGTTGATTAATATAAACATTTCCTTTAGTTGGGTACATTTACCAAAAGTAAACAATCCTGCAGCCTGTAACGCTTCCCTGTAGGCACTAATGGCATTTTGACTCGCAGAACACTTCTATTTCTACATCTGTGTCCTTTTCTTAATGAGAAAGGTAAAGCACAAATAGACTTAGTGCTGTTCTGTTCCTTTTTACTTTTAGGCAGGAAATCCATTCTGTTGTTGGGCCTCCCTGTATTACAGCATCTGGACCTTTAGTAGAAGCATTTGAGAAGCGTCCTGTGAAGGCATGCTTGCCGCTTTGGTCATGAGGCAGCGGCTTGTCTGCTTATGTGCTTGAGGTACCACCTGCAGGCAACGGCTTGTGGTCTTCCCGAGCAAGTAACCTGGTCCAAAGGAGCCTCTGGAAATGAGACAGCAGGCCGTGAGCTGGCGAGCTCTTCGGACAGGCTGAACGTTGGTCACCTCCTATAAAATGAACTTGGAAATTTCGATTCACAACCGGGCTTCTTTGACAGGGCCTGCCCTCACCTTTCCTGCCTATGTTGTGGCGCTGCTTGTGCTCCAGACTGGCTTGGACACAAGCCCACTCTGAACTGAAAACTCAGCACTCCCGGCGGTGCAGCAGCGTACCCAGGCTCCTACACCTTGCTGAAGGGCTCATCTGCTTTGCTCAAGCACAGCCCCACACGAATCAAGCTGTGAGGCTCCTTAGGAGGGACCTTAGCTCTCAGTAGCTCTGAAGTCAGGCAGAGGTTCAGGTCTGCTTCTGTCTGGGTAGCTAGGCCTATAATCTAATCCAAGGAGAAATTACACTCTGTTAGTAAGTAACTGTTTTGTCTTGGTAGGCGTGTTCTGACACTTTGCCTGTACCCGCTGTATGGTTGATACACAGTTTTCAGTTTACATCCTGTTTACATCCTGTTTACACGTGTTAGTTTGCATAGATAGAGAGTTATTAGTTCCGCAGCAGTCTATTCTACATGCCTCAATATTCTCATGCAAACCTCCTTTTCAGCAGCACGCAGGAAGCCCAGAGGACAGCACCAACTATCTTTTATACTCTGCATGGCCGTGTAGAGTGGCGGGCTCTTGGAGTCTCACGGGAAGCTACATTTACTACATTTTTACAGCACAGTCCAGCATAGGCACCAGTTCTGGTGCTTGCAACATCAGATGTACGTCATGCAAATCTCCCCAAGGAGCTCTTCCATTGGCAGTTTTCCTTTTTCAGTTTCAGATTCATTTATGGATCTCTTAAGCACCTGAATGCTGTGCTTTCCCAAGCAAATGCATACTGATACCACTAGGACACCCTGCCTGAATCTCCTAAAATTTCCTTAGGCAGAAGACAATACTGAAAACACTGGTCTAAACTGTTTTCTGACTCAAGAGATTCATGCTGACCCAGCCTTCCCCCCTCCTCCCCACAGGCTTATTAGACAGATGTATAAGTTTGCCTAGGAGAAGAATTCCCGTGACTTTGAGATAGTTACTTATATCCTCAGTCCAGTGTATGTAATATGCGCAATGTAAAAGGCAAGCAAGGTATGTTCACCAAAAGCCTACCTTCTGACAGTCTGCCATTGCAAAATATAGTTGTTACATTGTTCATAAGAGAAATCCGGTTAGCATTTCAATGCCTTTACCAAGATGTCAGTTCTTTCTTCATGAAGGCCAAGGCTTGAAAAATTGGGAAGCTCAATTCCACCCTGTGTTTCAGGGACTTTAGCAAGACAACTACACCAATGCCCATCAGCAGACTTCAGTAGGAATGCATCCTTCACCTTCTAGACTTCTGAGAGTTCACGTTCAAGGAAGGCGATAAAAACGTCGAACAGGTTACTCTCATGCTGACGATTTCCTCCTGAATACAGAAACAAAAATCTTGACTAGGTGTGCTTACCGTCCAATACTTTGAAAGAGCGGAACTTGGAATTTCTACAAATTTGTCCCACTGTTAATAAATTCCTTCTAAATTGAACACTGCACTTCCAGCCATGTCAACAGTTGCTGGCATCAAGGCAGCTCCCTTTTCTCACAGAAGGCTCCAGCAGTTCAGGCCTAAGCCCCCAGGTCAGGGCTCAGTGCTGCCCCTGGAAACAGTCCTCCATTTCCTCAGGACTGCAGAAGCCAGGTCGCTCTCCCATGGAATACTCCAGCAGCCAGGGTGCTAAGTTTCTACCTTATTTTTCCAAAGACGATGACAAAAAATGGTGTTAGGATACAAGAGTTAATATTGGCCTCCTCAAAGAGTGCAAAGCACTTCAGCCCTAGTAGCACTACCTCAAACATTGACATCTTGGAGTCTCTACCGGAAGCCATTCTTGCAGTTCCTTCAAATGATAGCATGAAGCTAATGCCGTCCTGCTATGCAAAACTTTGCAGCTTCTCCCCAAACTACTGCTGTTTCCCCCTAGTGGTCCATTTGCCTCCTCCCATTTCCATTTCCTGTCTTTAACAGTTCATTGAACTCATTCACAAGTCAGCCCTCAGCCACGTATCTGATCTCTCTCTAGACAGACAGGCAAGACTTGATAGTAAAGCCTTTGGTTACTCTTTAAGAAGATGCAAGTTCTTGGATTTTCTCTCCTGGAATTTGTCAGCAAGAGTTGAGCAGAAAGTCTAAAGCTGGGGGAAAGAAAAAGGTATTCTGCATCTCCAGATAATACCTAAGTATCAATAAGAAAAGCTAGCCTGCTGGTGTTTAGAAAAGAATTACAAGGAATAAAGAAGAAAAATCATTCAAAGCTTTTGGTTTTGTTCTTTTCTTTGCGATTCCTTTAAACTTGCTGAAAGCAAAGAACTTAAAGTCATATTTCATCATACTGTGAGTTGAGTTTTGCTGACAGAGAACAGATACAGGTAATCATTACATCTGCAGATATTGTGCCCATACAAGGAAACACCTGGTCTTTCAAGCAGCAAATTAGAATTGACTTCCAACAGTTAAACCTGTCGTGCTCATAAACTAATCAAGTGTACCTAAAATGCTCAAAAAATCCCCACATCGCCAAACTCACCTTTTTAAACCAGGACACTTTTGGAGTACAGTCTCCTTGTAGTACACAGGACACTAAGCCCTTAGCTATGAGAAAGCATTGTATACGGTTTGATTCTACATATATTCCAGCTTTTATCCACCTTTAAGGAATTACTACCATAAAAGCTCAATACTGATAGAAGTTTTCTAAGCACGCAAATGTACTGATTCCTCAATTTAATATTCTCCTGCAAACAGCTGAGTTTGCATGGATAGTGGTAATACAGTCTCTGTTACCTTGGACGTCACACTTTGGATCTGTCATAGGACCTCTGGATAAAGCAACGGAAAAATGACCATCTCTCTTTTTGCATCTGAACTTTGGTCAGAGAGGCCACCCACACCTAAAGATCAATTCAACAGAACACATACCATAGGTTAAAGAAAGGTAAAGAAACTCCATCATTGCCTCTATTTATAATTTTGGGGTTATGGGAGTATTCTTTCTGAATAAACTACTATAAAGCAGAGGGGCAGTACAATTTTACATTCAAACATTTAGAGTTTACTCCCAGCCCCTCCAACAAAGTCCAATTGCTCTTAAAGAATCACTTCTAAAAGGCCAGGTGTAGACAGCCCAGCTAGAGTCACCAGTCCCAAGAGATTAAATATTATGCCAAGAGATTCAATGCTGACACCATTTAGAATCTGTACAAGAGCAGGGAGGAGAGCACTTCACAGCCACGCAGTTGCTCCTCCACTTCCGCAGATTCCTCCCTCCCCCCTTCTCTAACCACACTCACCTTCTGAAAGCTCTGCTAGGGCTGCGCTTCCTGCGCCTCGCAAAATCTTCCTCATCCTCAGAGGAGGAGGAGGGCGAATCACTGTAGGAGACTGCATGTTTCCATCTGCCAGCTTGTCAACAACAACAACACAAACAAGATTAAGAACACACTATGTCAAAAATCAAGAGAAGTCTACCTTGGAACGCACTGTGAGAGAGATCTACAAATTGTCCAGCTCACTATGTTCCTCAGGCATGTGATTTCCAAAAGCGTTACATGTTTTTCCTTGTGAGAGCAAAATTCAGCCTTTGCTGGGAAGGCAAAAGGCCTAACTAGTTTACAACCAAAATTCAGCTACAAATTGCTCATTTTCTCCAACGCAACTGACACAGAAAGCACCCAGTTTCACTGAGCATGAAGTATCCACTCTCTGAAACATAAGCCACTTGCACATACCAGTCTGTCTTCCAAAACTGAGGCCCCTCTTCTTTCCTAAACGGACTGCTCTCAAGAATGCTAAACAAAGTGCTCATATCATGCAATAGAGAGCATTTTCCAAGTTCCAAGTGCTTACAGAATGCAAAACAACCTCTGTCACCACACTCACCATTACCGCTTCTTTTTGGACTTGTTCTTGTTTAAGTAGGCTTCCACAGAGAAACAGTCCAAGAAGAAACTAGGATTGGCAGCTGAGGGATTAGAAAAGAACATTGCACTTCTGTTCAGTCTGACTTTTGCATACAGTAGGCCAGAGCTGTGCAAAGGCCCTGTATTGTGCTTGCGAATCTATTGCCCCTGATTTCCACTGAACTTAATGTTCAAAGCGGTTACCAAAAACAGCAGGAAAAGGAAAGAAGGGAGCTCCTGAGACAGCTTCAATTAATTATGATGCATACAGGAAAGGCTTTTGCCATTAGCTTCTGCAAAGTAACTTGAAATTCTTTCAGGAATGACACCAAGAATGCAAAACACTGAGTGTACTTGTCTAGTCAGCTTTTAATAATACCTTCTCAAGTAAGTAGCCAGATGCCAGCAAAGGAACATACATGCTCTGTTTACCTACCTGCCAACTAAGAATAATTTCATATTATTTCTCAGTTAAAAAATTTTTTTTTCAAAAAAAGAAAATTGGTCCTGCTTTCTGAATGCAAGATGAATGATATGGAGTATAGAGACAGAGCACATGGAAAACTGAGAAATGAGTCTGTGAGCACTGCCAAGCCCACACCTCACTCCTCCAGCACTCTTCTCTTTGATCACAACGGCATGAACTTCTCTCCTCTTCTGTTCTTTACTCTCCTGTTCCTTGAATCCCTCCACTTGGTCCAGTGATGCCATCTAACTTCCTTTACACCAACACTCACACATGCTTCCCTGTAATCACGCATTCTCTTCTGGCACTCTTCCCACTAGGAAAGCATACTTCAGTTTTTCTCCCCATTTCAAATTCCACAGTTTTCACTTTGCACCTTAACGAAATGCCGCCCCGTACTCTTTTCTCCCATTTGACACACTATTTATAGTGCCTTTATGCAACATTCTCCCGTCCACCTCCCTGAAATCCACACACTTGAACCAAGTCACACCACTCCACTCTCTAGATCGCCCAGGCCTTGTATTGAAGCCACTCTGCTTAAAATCATAGGGTAACTTTTCTGAATTAGACTTCCAGACCATTAGTCAACTCTCATACTTCCTTACTAGTCTACTGCCTTTGGCACATTCCACCATGCTTCTTTTTAGGCATCTCTTGCCCTACCTCCATTTCTTTCCGCCACCCTCCCTAGCTTCCTCCTTCCCTCTCAATGGTCTCTCACTGTTCTACAAGGAGTCCTGATGCCAACGTGCTTCTTTGGGTGGCCCAGGCTATGGCTAAACTAACACATAAAAAATGGCCGTGCACTCTTCCCTGGCCTGTTAATGACTAATAACAAGATTACCCCAGGGCTAACTAAGACCTCATACCTGCACGTTTGCCTTGAACTTTTTGGTAGGTTTTCATTCCCCTCATTCAAAGTTTTGCACAGCCTGCAGAACATGTGCGAGGAACCGCCTTCACGAGGTATTGCATAATTACATCTCTCCCTCAAGGCCTGATCAGCTCAGCTACTGCAACATGCTCTTCTCTCCTGAAATACAGCCTTGCCCCACTCACATCCTTTCAGAAAGGTGCTGCAAAGCTCATATTCTGAGCTTAGTGCCTTAATCACAAAGAGCATTCTCCCCAAACCCTTCAAGTTTCTTCTCTCACAGCAAACATAAATTTGCTAAGGCTTTTCACGATTTAGCCTCATTCCTACATTATTTCCTACGGAGTACCCAGAGGACAGCTCTGAATTCCAAGCCGGCCCTGACAGCAGCTCCAACTGCCTGCCTGCTCAACACACAAATGCAGAAGCACGTTCCCTTCTCCCCTGTCATCTTCACGCTTCACAGGAGCTTTTCATATGCATCTGGCAGTTTACCTCACCTCCTGAATATTCTGGCTGGGCTGCTCACAACCCACAAAAACTGTCAGGCTGCTGCTGTAGTGAGAGCAGTGCTTATCATTCAGAGTAGTACTCTCCATTTCCTTGTATTCCCAAACATGCAGAAAATCTGACACGCACACTTGGTGCCTACATAGGAACTTTATCAAGGCTCTGCATATACACAAAAGATTAGCATACAGTTCCACTATGCAGAAAGCAAGAAAGAATCCCTGGAAACCAACCATCTAGTTTTACTTATTTTCACAGTAGGCAAATTCCAATTTAGGCTTGTAGCCTTCCATCTAACAGTGGTGAGAAGTTGGAAGCGTATTTTAATAAAAGAAATGATTAGCAAAACAAAAAGCAGGACATCCACAGAGATTCCTGGAGTATATGAATCTCTCTTTCCTTTTTATCCTAGAGTTCTCAAAGAAGAGGGCAGTGATCCCCGCAGGGAGCACCCAGGAGGAGAGAACAAGAACATCATTCTGGCATCCAGGATTGACCACAAGAATTTCTGCTCTAAACTGGGGTTCAGTAAATGGGGAAGCTAGCATGCATTTCTTATCCAGATACAAAACTGAGTGTACCAGCTAATCACACACTAATAATCCACCAGTAGAATCATGAAAAAAAGCCATATTTAACCAGCGGATACAGAAGTATTCATACTGGCACTTGACAGGTATCATATGAAGCATTGTGGATAATTCTGGTCTCTTCTGGAAGGAAAAAAAAGGGAATTTATATTCAAACAAAAAGCAACAAAGGCAGGCTGTGAATATGCTCCAGAAATGAAGTGCCTGTCATTCAAAAGGACACTAGGAGAATCTAACTTAACAGAGCACAGTGAGGACAGAGGAAACATGATTGTTACATATAACCGAAGGTGCTCTAGGCACAGAGAACCACTTAAGCTCACGGGAAATGCTGGCACAAGAAAAACCATCCATAAAGTTGCCACCAATAAATGTAGTTGGATTTGAGAAGGCTTCAAATCCCTCAAAAGAAAATTCTGGAAGTAGCTCGCAATCAAGGGAATCTCATGAGGGAGCTTAAGTCCATTTCTGAAAATGATTCTAGGATACATTTGTCCTGTAACAGGTGACTAAACTACTGGACACAGGAGATTCTTTGGGAGGTGATGAGATGTCAAGGAAAAACAGGCAAACGGGAATCCAAACCTGAGTTTCAGTGAGAAGCACAGGAAACAATACACTGCCTTTTTAGCCTGTAGGCTAACCACACTTCCCAAGCGCACATCATTCTTCAGTGCATGACGAACAATAAGAGTCAGTAACTGCGGAGGAAAATCACGACACATTAACAGCTGGTTGTGCCCATGCAACGGAAAGCATCAGGCCATCTCTTAGCACATTTCAACCCCAGCCATCATTTTGATAAGTTTTAGAGTAAAAAGGCAGGCCCTGGAACAGCTGTTTGTAAACAGAGTGTCCATTCCAAAAAAAAAAAAAAAAATCACAGAAAGGGCCTTCAGAGAATGCAGCATAAGGTGTATATGCCAACTTGTCCCTGTGGGATCTTGCAATGGCACTGGCATTTCTGAGGTCTGACAAGGCTTCCTTGCCATAACTTGAGGGGAACTCCCCCTGAAAGGTAACACAGTACCTGCTGACTTTCTGCTACCAGGAAGATCAGGCTCTTGCCAAGAAGCACATCCGTACTTCAGAGATGCCGACACACCAGGCTCCCAGACATCTACGTGCGACTCTGCAGTGACTGACCAAACATGTTGCAGGTTGCCTACACGGAGCAGAGAGAGCACAGGCAGCTTCACAGACTAGCATCATCCTCAAGCCCAGCAGGAAAGGAGAAAGCATCCTTCCTTACAGAGAGCAGCAAACCTACGTAAGCCTCACCCACTCTCGCTGGAGTACAGAATCGCAGAATGGCCGAGGTTGGAAGGGACCTCTGGAGATCCTCCTGTCCAACTCCCCGCTCAAGCAGGGTCACCTAGAGCACGCTGACCAGGATTGTGTCCAGACGGCTTCTGAATATCTCCAAGGAAGGAGACTCCACAAACCTCTCTGGGCAACCTCTTCCAGTGCTCTGTTACCCTCACAGGAAAGAAGTTTTTCCTCGTGTTCAGCCAGAACTTCCTATGTTTCAGTTTGTGCCCGTTGCCTCTCCTCCTATCGCTGGGCACCACTGAAAAGAGTCTGGCCCCATCCTCTCTACACCCTAAATTACGGAAAGCAGGCAAAAAGTCATGGGAAGGACAAACTATCCAGCACAGAAAGGTCAGGAGTGCTGCTCTTTTCTGATTTTCCCCTTCTGATTAGAGGCCTCCATGAACATTTTTGCTAGTACCCCAGAGCGGCAGCAGGACACAACTGAAGCCTGTTCATTGCTTGCTTCCACCCTGGCCGAGGTTTCACAGGGAACACGCTCAAACCTGCTTTCCTGCAGCACAAGTCCGGCTTTTCTGACCGCCTTCTACGCTTAAGCAGAAACCCCAGCCATGAGGAGGGCTCTGATGGCTTTCCAGACTGTCGGTATTGTCAAGAGAGAAAAGACAGTCTGCACTGCAGTCAGTGATATGAAGGAACAGGAATAACATTGGGCTCTGGATCCAAAGACGGGGAGAAGTGAAAACAATTCAAAAAGAAGAACGAATCTCCTCACTTTGAGAGAGGCCTGTACTCCATGACTGTCACGCAGACACCGCAGGACAGACACATGATAGCAAGAGAAGGGTCCTGTACAAACCTTCTAGGGCGTGTTATATTCCTTTAGGGAATGAGTGCTGTAAAGATGAGTGGGTATTTCCTCCCAGTCTGGACAGCGCAGAAACAACTGGGCGGAAAGAAGAATACCCTAGTCACTACCCTCTCATCTAACATCTCAAAAGGAGTGATGAGAGACCTCCCTTATACCGTCCACAGAAATGACTGACCATTGCCCTCGCAAGATCAAACTGTGAGTCAAGGCAAGGGAAAAGCCTGTCCTGCTTGTCCAGGATTGGCCTTCAGCAGTTAGAGGTAGTTGGAGATGTCATCTTCTGAAATGGCTTTCAAGCCCTTCCTTCCTTGCAGCATATTTGAATCACCTTAAGGGAAATAACCTGACTTACTTACTCTGTGACTTGATCTTACTCTGTGACTTGATCTTACTTCAGGAAGATTATGAGTGAAGGACCAGGGGGCAGAGAGCAAAGAAAGGGAGGGAAGATTGGGTCTTTCGGGACCCCACTACATCTGCCCAGCCACAAGAGTTCTCACTTCAAAATGATTTCCAAAAAGGGAACCAGGGCACGTAGTTGAGTGCTGCCTTAAATACTTAGGCTGAAAAATTATTAGTGAAAATCAGTTTTCTGTTCCTCTTGATGTTTGCCCCAACAAAGAAATACAATCTAAACACATTCAGAATCAGAGCAGGAAGATGGCCAGTAAAGCCTTTGCTTTTTTTTTTTTTCTCCTCCTCCCTCCCTATCTGTGCAATCAACTTAAGCATTCAGCTGCCAATTCTTTCAGGTGACAAAGTTCATCTGAAGAACACTCCACACCTGCCAGTTTGGGGGCAGCATGGCTTCACCCATCCCCCTCCTACATGCGTGCAAGACAGGACAACCCAGCAAAACCACATCAACTTCACTAACAACAGCTTGCAAGCCCCTGAGCAAAAGCTGCTCCTCGAAACAACTCCTGTTTTAACAGGTCAACGGGTTAAACACATTTCTCCCCAAAAGACGCAAAGAACACATACATTACAAAGCCATTGGCTGCAGGCCCTTGCCCAAGAGGAAGTGCACAGCTTCTGCTGGCAAGCACGTGTCAGAAATCCAGACAGACAACACAGCTCTGACCTGCAGAGGCCTCTGGAAGTCCCAGCCCTCGTCCTACACACCAAATATGGAGAGAACTGCAAAACCCCAGCCCCTGCCCCAGACACTTCACACCTACACCACTTCCCCACTTCTGCCATTTGGGCAAGACATCTGCAGCTGATGAGGAGCTGCACTCACCTCTGCGAGTCTCTGCTTTCCTTCACCTGCTTTGTCTCTGGACACACAATCTGCCTACATGCACAGAAAAATCCCCACAGGCACTTCCATTCAGGTGTCGTGGAATCTCCTAATGAATGGAAAAGAGAGGGAGAATTTGCCTCTCTCTTGGCTGCCTGGCCCACTTGCCCTCTCAACTGGTCCATTAAGAACAGGACGAGATGCCTTTGGCCCTTCTCTAATAGCTTGCGCTCATTAGTACGGGTTCAGGCCTTACAAGGAGGAATTCCATTCCCCTTTCAAAGCCAAGTAATGCTCACATACACGTGACTCCAGCTGCTTAAAACAAAACACAAACACAAAAAAACCCACTCACTCATCTCCGTATGGTAGGCCAAGAGAAAGAATCAAAGGACACTGCCTGGCTGGGCAATAAAGTGTCCGAGGATAGTCACTGCAGGACAAGTAAAGCATCTGGGGGAGAAAACCCCCAAATCTTAACTTTACATGCACAGCGACAGGCTGTGACCTAATGGTTATTGCTCAAGAAGACCCAACCACTCAAACAGAGATGGCCAGGAAAAGACATGCTCCTTGCTCTGCAGAGGTCAAAAGAAGCAGAGCAAACGGTATTAGAAAAGGAACAGAGAACCCAAGCAAGAAATTGCATTAGGCCCTTCCAAGGACTCATGGTAGGCCTTCAGCCCAAAGACTGGGTGCACCTCTGGAAGAACAAATACAGCCAAGGCCATCGGGCTACTACCTCTGCCTGACGAAGCTCCCAGGTCTGTCACAGCCTGCTGGAAGAATACTCTAAGGAGAAAAAAAAAAGTCACTATATACTGCCCTCTTCTGGTCCTGCTTCCTCGACAGCTGCTGTTCAACACTAGCCAAGAGAGTATCAGGCTGAAACAACATCTCGTTCAAACCAGTGGCCCCTCTGCTCCTGCTCTCTAAAGCTGTTGGAGTAATCATCTTCACTACCTCTGCATCAGGGGCCAAGACGTCTAAGGGTGTCAGCTCAGCTAGAGATTTGTGCTATGCCAGCTAACACACGCAGAAATGTTTGCTAACACTGAAGAGCTGTGATAATTTGGAAGCTCTTGAAGTGGGGAGAGCGGGGGCCAGGAGCAGTTACAAAGCTCTTGGAAGAACGCAATGCCTCCCATGGATAGCACGCTTCCTCTTACACTCAGGCTGCTACTAGGAAGCACTTCCTTGACATTCTTCCCTCTGCTCAAAAGCCTAGCTTTACTGATTGCTCTGTAAAGTTAGCACATTTGTGCCAGAGGCTACCATGGATTTGACAGCAAAGTTGTGGCTCTGAATATACTGGGAAGGTGGCAGAACCCCGGCATCCAAGACCCCGCACGGAGGGCACAATGCCACACGAGATCAATAACTCGGGTCCCACTCCCTCCAACTTGCAGCAAGTCAATCACAAAGATTGACGGTCTGCATCTACTAAGAGAAAAGCAACAACATCTAATCCTGCATTAAACAGAGAGAACCTGACAAATCCTTCTGGTGAGTCAAAGCAGAAAAGCACTGACTGAGCAGTTACTTACAGCAAAGCTTCACAAAGCTTGCTGCCTTTTGGTCCCACTGCATCAAAGCATTTCCTGGCCTTCTTTCTGACCCGTTATTAAGATACACTTGTTAAAGGAGACACAGCACAGCCTTGGGCTGCACACAATAAAACCAAAATGGACTATCCTTACTTGCTGGTGCTCCTCACCCAACTCTAAAGAAAAGCCAGTTTGACTCACCACCAGTGCCCAGGGCGTTCTCAAGTGAATGGGCACTAAGATGCGGTCCTCTTGGAAGACGTATACTCCTCCCCTCCATCTTCCTACTGCTCCGGAGCCCCCACAAATTAGTTTGCGATAGAACAAAGTACCCAAAGCATGAACCACTGGCTAGCCTTCCTTCTTCTTTCTTTACACCACAAGATTCACATAGCAATTGGTGATCTGTATAACAAAAAGAAAGCTTGAGGTGAAAAATGCAACACTGCTTTACCAAAGGAAAAGTACACCAACACTTCTCTGCTGGCCACCCTGCAGCAGGCAGCTGCCTGAGAGAACTCCAGGCACAGCTTCTCTTCCCAGACGTTAGCGCATGGTTACCGCTTCAGAGTTTGCTAGGAACACTTGTCACCCACTCCAGTCAATCTGGACTTGAGTAGGACTAACTCCAGGAAGCAGCAGCAGACAAGAAGGACAGGTGCTTTCAGAAATACTGTGCCCTTCGAGGCTGAAAAACAGAACCTGAACACAGATACTTTGGAGATCTGCAGTGGGAGGGGGGGTCAGCAACGAATTGGGAAAAGGAAACTCACATACACCCTCAAGGGGTATTTTTCAATATATACTGGTGGAGAACACCACTGCGCTGCAGCAAGTTTTACCTCACCCTTCAGCCAGCCAAGCTCCTTTAGCCTGTGGATGTGCTCACAGGTGACCCTGAGGTTGACAGCACTGCTCATCATCTCCTCTGGTTTGCCTTCCTCCAATGCAGCAAGGACCCCTCTCGCCATTCCTGCAAAAAGCACAGGTACAGGGGAAAGGGCTCAGGAGACAAAGTCCTCAGCACAACCACCTGTGCGCAGCAGTCAGCTGAAACAAGGCCTTGCAAAGCCTGTCAAGCTACAGCTTGGAAACAGCAGGAGTGCTTCGGAGCACCGGATCACTGGCTTCCTCAGTTTGCTGCTCAGTTAGCAACAGCAGCCTGGGATTTTTTTTTCCTTTCAGAGTCCTAATTTGGAAGGGCAGGGTTGTTTCAATCTGTTTTCATATCAGTGCTGACAGGTGCAAGAGAGGAAGCTGACAGAAAACATGAGCGCTAGCAAACACAAGGAAACGGCTGAGGAACGAACACAAGAACAGCAAGAGCCTCCTCTCCCACATCAGGCTGCAGCCCTCACAACACTGAGCTTTAACCTCACCGCAGCAGGCATTCTCCACACTAAGGCACCTAACACAGGAGCCTGGAAGAACTTGACGGTGGTGAGCTTCAAAGGGAACGGAGCTGACAACACAAGGGCAAATGGACGTCACTACATGGGAGTTCAGGCAATCAGAAGTCCACGCTGGGCGTCTGACTCGCTGCAGTAGGGCTGCTGGCATCCAAGTCTGCTTAAGGAAGGCAAAGAAACCATGGGCCTGTTAGCATAAAATACTCTGATCTGCAATAGCACCTCCTTCTTGCTTGAGGCTGGGTTCACAAAATTCAGAAACCACCCTTTTCCCTCAGATTGTAGCATTACTCTGCAGGCTTCAGTAAACCCTTGTTTTGCTAGTCCTTTCCAAGCCAGACTGGAGCAAGTAAGGACAGACTGCTCGACTAGCACACAACGACAAAAGTCTTGCTCATGCATAAAAGTGCAAGAAGGATATTTTGTACACACAACCAATCAGCCAGCCAATTCCTCCCTTTCCAAACTCCCAAGTGCCTTTTTAGGGATGGCCGCTTTCAAACTGTGCACCCGTCTGCTACTGAATCCAAAGCCAACTAGAGCCAAGAAAGCCACAGCGCTGGCTGAGTTTACACAAGCATTAAGAAGCTCAGCAAAGCCTCCTATATAGCTCTTCAGCTGAGACTGAGTTCTCATGATAGTTCTCATTTCCACGGTTAAGCTTGTATTTCTCATCTCAGTCCTTATCACAGCTGAAAATCCAAGAGATGCACCACATATCTCACAACACACGGAAGAGCAGACTAAACACGTGTTGCAACCTTGTACTGGGAGTCAACTAAGCTGGTGAACTGTGCGCTTTCAAGCGTTACCCCACAGGCAAGAGGGAAAGAATGAAAACAGCATAGAGTGGAGCGCTCCGAATGGCACAGCCACAAAAGAAACGACAGCAGGAGACCTCTGTCAAAGCACCGTTTGTTGAAGAAGGCCCCCCCTCCCCCTGGGAAAAACAACTGGCACCACAGAGCATTCTTTACTCAACAACATACTCGGAAGAGAGCAAACAGTTACGGTTGAAAACACTCAATCAGCTTTCCCTAAAAAAAGAAATAATAAAAACAATAAAAAGCCCTTGCAGGAGACAGCGTGGCGCCTTCCTGAAGTCAGCGCAAGAGCAGCCCCTGCTCTGCCCTCCTGCACTGAGCTGGGCAATGCTGCTGCTGCTGCCTCCCCAGGCACGTGGCTCCCTCCTGGCCAGGCCCTTCCCACCAGCACACGTCCCCAGGGCAAGGACCAGACTGGGGCTGCGCTGCCAGCAGCAGCCTTGCGGGAGCCTGCTGCCAGCTCCCCGCTCCGAGCCCTGGCCTGTTCCCTGGAGCCCAGAGCTGGGCGCCAGCAGCTCCCTCCCCTCGCCCACCGCCAGGAAGGCTTTGTGCCAGGCAGCTCCCGGCTGTCTGGGGGAGTGTGCAGGGAGGGCTTGGAGGAGCTCTGCAGCTCTCCTGGACCTGGGAGGGAGGTGGCGAGGGCCACGGTGACTCCCAGAGATGCCTTTTGTGTCCTGCTCATGCTGACGTGGCAGAAGCCCCCCAGCGCTGGGGTCATCATGTGTGGGTGTCGTGCTGCTTGCTGCCCACACCTGCATTTCGGAAAGGAAAAATGAGTGTGGTGTGGGGCCAGTCACTGCAAGTGCACGAGAATAACTAACAGGCATTTTTCAAGGCAAAGTAACTCTTCTTGTCCTGTTGGGTGCCCGAGAGATGGCTTCTTTCCTCAGCAGCATCCCTCAAATCCTGTAGCTGCATGACGGCCCGCGCTGTGTCCTGGGCCCTGGGGCCTTGGGGCCTTGGAAGGGCCACTGATGGGGCCCATGTCCAAAGCAAGCTCCCGAGAGCTCCCCCCCACGGGGACCCTGCTGCGCTCCTCACTGAAAGCACCTCGGAGTCCCAGGGAGAGTCGCTGTCTTCCTCCCGCTCCACTCCTGCTGCTGACGTAACACCTACAAAGGAAGTAAGAAACGACATGCCATGAGTCCTTCTTTCACTCTGCTGTTCTCCTCCATCAGGCAAGCCCTGCAGCCAAGAGACGGAGAACAGTTCAACTACAGAGGAAAAACAAAGCCGTGTTGTTCAGCCCCAGCCGCACCGCCGTGTTCTCACCACTTCCCGTGGCCTTCTCTGCAGCAGAAGATGCCCAAGCCCAGCACGGAAGCTCACACGGCTACAACAAATGCCCAACAGATGGTCGGGTAGCATGCAAACCAGGCTCAGGCAGGCCGGAGTCACGGAGTAGGGAGGTTTCGGGGGCATCTCCCCTCCAAACTAGGGCTCCAGAGTTTGGCACTCACGAGCACTTTGCACGGTAGAGGAGGAACCCTCAAAGCGCTAGCCAAAACATCCTCACACGCGCAGCAAGTCACCAGGAAACAACGCTCCTTACCTAGCACTACCACAAAACAGCTCCCTCAACTGACACTCGCTACCCTCAGCCTTCCCCCCTGGCATTTGCTGGCAAGGGCAAAAGGGGGTGCCGTACCGTCTCACAAGCAGATCACCATTTCCGGTCATTGACTCGGCACAACTAGCAAAGAAACAAAGCGGATCAATGTTTATTAACTCACCTCTCACACCAGCAGGGGCTTCTGCAGCATCCGCAACTTGAGGACCACCAGTAGCCTCCTCTCCCTTCCGTTCAGGTGATTCTTCCTAAAAGAGGCCAGCCAAAAGCGTTGGAAAGAACAGAAACAAGCAGCCTCTGCACAGGCAGGCGACACCTTGCAAAGTACTTCTCTCCTCTGTACCCACACAGGGAAACGTTCTCACTTCTCTTCTACCAGGCCTGCAGTTTTTCCTCGGGAACGTCTTTGAGTAGACAGCAATACCTAACGTCACAAACGCCCGGCTCTGCTTCTGCAAAGCTCCTGAGAAGCACTGCCTGCACACAGGCTGACCCTGGCTTCACCTACGTTACAACATCCAGGAGCGCACGCACCCTTTCCCCCTCCTTTGCGCCAAGGAAAACCAACAGCTGCCTGCTTCTCAAACAACCTTAGTCAAACCTCCTTCTCTTTCCTCACTTTCACTCTTCAAACCACAATCACATCTTACTATGTCTCTGAAGAGCTACTGCAGCAACATTTGCGACAATCTCTCAAAGGTCACTGGAAAAAAAACGGAACCAGCTTAAAAATCAAACATGCCTGCATCTCCAGCAGTACAGCCTGGGTTCCAGCACCACACTTGCAGTCTTCATCACAGCGCAGTCCCAACGCCATACACCGCAACTGGGGAAAAAAAACCAAAAAAAACAAAAAAAACCCCCACAGAGTTGAAACAGGCAGCGTGAGATCACATGCAAGCCTGGAACGTCATCCGCATCCGGCATGAGAAAAAAAGACCCGCTTGAGCAACTCCCCGCCAAGCACACTTGAGGAACCTGACAAGGAGGAAAAGAGAGCCAGGGGATGAAGCATTTCAGCAGATTTTGAACAATAAACGCCCTTCCTCCATATCAGTCAGAATTCTATTGCCAAAGTCACTGGAAACAAAGAGCAAGCTCTGGAGGACAAAAGAATAGGCAACCCAGGAGCTGATCAACTTTTATGGTCTCGAGATCTGACTCACAGGAAGAAAACCACGTGGCCATTTATCTTGTCACCTACTGCTCTTTCACCCCCCCGACCACAAGGCTGCTGCATGCTCTGCCACGGCTACAAGTCTTTGAGGAAACAGCTCACAGCAGCAGAAAGGGTGGCAGGCAGGAGACCGCTCTGCAGGAGAAAACCACCTGCCTGGAGACTGAAGTCCAGACAGGTCTTTCCTGCAAATGAGTCGTCCCATGGCAAGCGTTGCCTGTTGAGGCACTTTACCTTGGCAGCTGAACTGTGGTTTTCTTCCTCAGAAGCAGGACAGCTGTCATCACTCTCCTCTTCCTCCAACATTCTTGAAAAGCAAAGGCAAGAAGGACCCTGTCTCTCCAATCTTTCCTCTTTTTAGGCAGGTTAAAGGATTTGGGAAAAGGTATTGTTCAAGTCTCACCTTACAAAGTATCCGTGGGAAACGTCGTCTCTCACTGTTCAAATATTAATTGACATGATTAATTCTTAGCATGTCAGACCTTCCAATGTCAACAATGCCTACAAGCGTGCAACACGGACAGTTCTACAGGCCACACTGGAGTGGAACACTCAGGCGAGACAGCACGAACAAAAGTATGCCCCAAACCACTGATTTTTCTCATCATACTGAATTCTCCCCCCCCCCCCCAAACTAAGTAAGCAAGCAAATTCAACACTGTCCTCATATTTCCTTCTAACATTCCTAACTGAAAAACTAGCATGGCGCCAAGATGCTATGTGAGCAGACAGTTAGCAAATGCTGGCGCGGGCTGAACAGGATAAGAAATGACTCAACTGCTGAACTCTTCATACCACACATGCGAGCAAACGCCACAGGCAGAGATTGTTCTCTCTCTCTCTCATTCTCTCTTTGTCCCGTCCCCCTCCACCAACCTGTGGTTGAAAATGCCAGGTACTGCACAGTATTTGTAATTTTTTTTCTTTTTCTTTTCTTTCCTTTTTTTTTTTTTTTTTTAAAGAAAAAAGGAAAGCCCCCATCTATAAACATGGGGGATCCAATAGGCAACAACCCTCCGAACGGACGGCTAACATGCTAATTATAGAAGCGCCCTCACGGCCTTGCAAGACACGTGTCCAGTCAGCAACACAGAAGCGCATTTTACAAAACTGTGTGCGCTACTCCATCCGAGACCTCCACTGAAGTCAGTGGTGAACACGGTAAGCTTCAACAACACAAGCCACCAAAAGAAAAGGCCGTAGGGATTTTCCTCATCAGCTCCTCCACGGTTAAGGATCCTACCTCCGCTGGCCAGAGCGCAGGCACCCAATGCAAAGCCAGCAGCTCCTGCTCCGGGAGGCGTGCTAAGCGCTGGCACGCCCTTTGCGCCGCCTGCAGAAGCTTCTCCCGCCTTTTCCCCGACTGCAGAGTCTACCAGGTGTTGACTAACACTGTATACAGAAAGAAAGGAAACACACTGATTTTCAGACTTTGCATTGCGAGCAATTTGATGTGAGCTCAGCATCACAAACGTGAAACCTAACAGAGCATTTGGGTGGAAGTCAAGGACAATTTCCCAATTCGCACTTGACACGGGAACAATACGTACCAGAAGAGTCCTTTTCGCCCAGCTGCAACAAAGGTCTCCACACACCATTAAACCTTGCTGCTGTTACCAAGCATGCCCATAAACCAACACGGACGTTTGGACAACTTAGCAACTCTAACGGTGACCCAAAGCACCTACCGAGCACGTCCAGAAGTTCTAGCGCAATCCTCCGCTGTCCATCCAAGAACGTCTTCCTGGGAAAGATCAGCACCATAGCGAAGAAGAACTTCTATCATGCTCATGTCCCCAGCAGAAGCAGCAAGCATAAGAGGGGTCCTAGAGCATCCAAAAGACGACAGGAAATCTATCGGCCGATACAGACATCTCACTGGCATTATTTGCAGCCCTATTTGCTCCCAAAACAATTACTTCCCCCTTTCCCACAGGCAGAAGGAAAGCAGAGCCAACTACACGGAAGCACAGGAGAACTCAGGTCGGAAGGGGCCTCAGGAGGTCTCTCCACCTAACACCTCCCCAAAGCACGCTCAGCTACGAGGCCAGACCGGGTTGCTCACGGCTTTACTCGGTCGGTTCTTCAAAGCTGCCAAGGAGGGAGGCTGCACAACCTCCTCGGGCAACCCGTTCCGACGCGTCACTGTCCTCGCAGCCAGCAAGGTTCTCCTCACATCCAGCTGGAACCTCTCTCGTTTCAACGTGTGCCCGTTGTCAAAGCAAGTGTCAGGACAGAGAGACAACGCTGCCCGCGAGACAACACTTACCTACCAACCATGCCTGGGTTCTAAAAACCCGCTCCTGCCCAGCAGCAATGCTGGAGAACTAGCGGCAACTCCCCTGCCTTGCGGCGACCAGACACAATGCTTTCTGGCAGTCCTGAAGGCAGAAGCCAGCCAGTGAGGCGCAACAGCAGCCAAGCGCAGATCACTTTTCCAAAGTCACGCAGAAGCAATTGCTTCCGTGTGGCTACTTACTTAGGCCTTTTAGAGGCTCACGCCCACGCCTCTCATCAGTCAAGCTTTAAGAATACTCAGGAGACCCACGCCCTGTTTGGACAAGCCCTTCACCTTTCAGACTGATCTCGAGCGTGCACGTCA
This sequence comes from Apteryx mantelli, assembly GCF_036417845.1. Taxonomy (NCBI): domain Eukaryota; kingdom Metazoa; phylum Chordata; class Aves; order Apterygiformes; family Apterygidae; genus Apteryx; species Apteryx mantelli. The sequence continues at coordinate 55,761 of NW_027118490.1, read as the reverse complement.
GCTCCCTTTTTAAGCAGGAACTCCACCATCTCTTCGTGATGTTTGGACACAGCAAGAGCAAGGGGAGTGTATCCCATCTGAAAGCATAAATCCCCTCAGTTAGAAAAACACAGAGAAGTGAAGCAACCTTTTCTTTCCAAGAGCGGCCTTACCCAAACTCTGCGCTTACCTCATTCTGTGCATCAATACGGGCATTGTGCTCCAGTAACTGCCCTGCTAGAGAGGTGTTAGGAGCAACGGCAGCGAGGTGAAGGGCAGTGCTGCCGTTAACATCGGCCAGATTAGGGTCGGCACCGTGTGCTAGCAGAATAGCAACGCATTCTTCTTGCTGGCACTGTACTGCCTGGAAACAACACAGGAAAAAAGGAAACCTTTCCAGCAACTACGTTTCCCTCTGCCACAACTCCCACAGCTTGCCAACCTCGGAAAACAATAACGCGTTCAAAGATTAGGTAACGTTAGGCGCCTATTCGGCACCAAGCATGACACAATCGCCACCCACACCTAGGTCAAGAATCACCCAAGGGAGGGATCGCTCAGTGCATAACTTATAAGCCCTACCTACAGCAGCATCACATACTCCACGTACCTTCATCAGCGGCGATCTCTTGAAATTGTCACGAGGATCCAGCTTGCACTTGTTTCCTACTAAATAGGAAACAACCTCCGAATGCCCGTTAGCGCAAGCAAGATGCAGAGGGGTCCTAAAATTTAAATATACGACGTTAACACCGACAGACACGCACACAGCTGAAGACACCGCTCCTGCCTATGGCACGTGGGTAGGGCCACCCGTTTCCGGTTCCAAAAAACAAACTTAGAAAAAGTTTCTCATTCCTTCAGCCATGACAGCAGTTGCACACCCAAAGCCTGGGGCGGGCTAGGAAAAATGCCCCCCACCCCACCCCAGCACCCATTTATGAAGACGACGGTCACTCAGCTCCCCGCCTCGTTCCCTGCAAATGGATTCCTGCGCCCAGCCACAGGACTCTTCCCGCACAGCCTCAGGCTTCCGGTGGGAAACTGCTGCCCTCCACGCCTCTGCCCAGGCAACTGGCCACTGCCTCCAACAGCACGACACACACAGCCCAGCAAGGACGACCAAGCCTTGGGCACCTTAAGCCTACGGCAAGGGACCCTCTAGCTTTCGCCAGCATCGCTCACGTGACAACAGCGTGCCAGAGGCTAAGGAGGTGGCTTTTAGAACACCATCGCATCAGCTTTGTGCTGTGCTTTTCGGGAATTCGTGCCTTCTGTCCTTTCCCCGAGCTCACTACTGCAGCAAACGCGAGGACACGCTTCCTCCAAAGCGCCCTCGGTAACACCTAGCAAACCAGCCAGCAGAAACCTTCCCCCACAACACTTCCATGCCCACAGCAACAAAGCAGCACTCTGTCTTGCCGGCAGTTGTAGCTACCCTTCTCCTACAAGCTCAACCACGGAGGAAGCCCTCTCCAAGGCAGCAGAGCTGCCTTTCCAACAGCCCTCGCCAGCTGAAGAAAACGGCACTCCCTCCCTTCCTTCCGCCCTCCCTTCCAGGAAGGGCCCTGCCCTGCCCTGCCCTGCCGCGCCGCGCTGCGCCTGGAAGAAAGGCGGCCCTTCAAACTGCCCAGCATCTCCAATCAAACCACTGCAGCCGATGCGGCTACGAAGGAACACGCGACCACCTCCGAAGGGCTGCTGCCACGCACGCAGTACAGGTGACGCTGCGGGAGAAGCCGCTCACAAAACCTGCCCCTCGTTTCGCCCTCCTCAGCCGAGCCGAGCCGAGCCGAGCCGAGCCGAGCCTCGCGGGCTGCCACCAGGCAAGGAGACCTCTCTGCTCACAGCAAGGGCCCACAGGAGCCTCCCAGCTGCGCCACCGCCGCCCCCTCCGCCCGCTGCTGCGGGGCCGCGCCGCAGCCACAGACGCAGCCGCCGCCACCGCCGCCGCAGCCCGGCCCTTGCAGCTGCCCCTTGCGCTTCCCCCCACGCTCGCGGTGTGGCCCAGAGCCCGGCCGGGCGGGCGCAGGCGCGCGCGGCGCCGCCCCCCTCACCGCTTCGCCTTGTCCCGCCTGTTGATGCCGAGTCTCGGCAGCCACCACGGCCGCCGCACCCGCGCCAGGTCGCCACTGGCGGCCGCGCGGTGCAGCTTGCCCAGCTCCTTCTCGCAGAGCTCGGAGGCGGCGCCGACGCAGGGCAGGGAAGCGCCGCCGGACAGCGACGGCGGCGGCCCCTGCCCCTTGCTGAAGAGCCCGAAGAGCCTCTTCATGCTGCGGTGGGGACGGGACGTGGCCCGGCACGGGCACGGCCCCGCGGACACGGCCCCGCCTCGCGCAGGGGCAGAGGAGCCGAGCGCCGGCCAGTGGCCGCGGCCCGGGACAGCTGCTGCGGGGCTGCGCCCCGGGCGGGCTGCGGGGCCGCGGGCTCGGAGCCCCCGGGCCGGGGGCAGAGGCGCGGGCCGAGAGCAGGGACGCAGCAAGGCTCCCAGCGAGGCACGCGCCCTCGCTCCGGCAGCGGTGGCCACAGCACTGAGAGCAACTGCCTCCAGAGGCCGCGCGGAGCGGGGGGGCCACTGCGCGCCTGCGCAGTACTGCCGGGGCCGGGGCCGGGGTTTCCCTCCCCAAAGGCAGCGCCTTTGCTTGCATCCAGGCGACTCGCCAGGAGGAGAGGAGATGCAGCCTCCTTTCAGGGAGGTGGAAGTTCACCAGTGAAAACGCCCTCCCTCATGAGACTCCGCAGCCTCCCAAGCCCCCGCGCACTCGCGGCTCCCTCGAATATCAGCTCGGCCTCTCAGCCTGCCCGCCGTCCGTGCCCAGGCGCCTGCTACGCGCTGGCTAGCCCAGCTTGCCGTTCGCTAGCGAACTGTGCGCACCCCCGCGGGCACCCAGCAGCTCAGGGGAAACAGAAAGGCGCTGGTGCCCGCACCACAGACACGGGGGCCGCTATGGCCCGAGGGCTGCCTCCGGAGGCTGCCACCTAAGTCACTCGCTCCCGTCCGCCCCGTTGTCACCGAAATGGGGAGAAAAACTCCTTAGCACCAGTGTAGCACTGAGAAGCAGGCATTCTCTTTATTACGGTGCCGGGTGCACGGGGGATCGCTCCGCCCAACGTGCATGCCGCGTGTTGCATTAGCCAAAGCTTCTATTGCTTTGGTACATACCCATGCATTAAATTTCCCGGAATGATTGTACATATTCATTCTATTTCCTGGAACTAATTATCATATTTACAGAGTCATTGTGCATGCAGTCTGAGTCTGAGTCTCCGGGGGGCTTCTATGGGGGTCCCTGGCAGTCGCTGAAGAGCCCATTCACAGCTCTTAAATCCTGAACCAACCTATATTCTTTGCCATTTTGTTTCTTTACTGATAATCCTGGGGTGTTATATTCTGCTTCACACTCTATCAATAACCCACAATTCAAAAATGTAGTTGTTAATTCTTCCAACCCTTTTCTAGCCTCCCACTTAACAGGATACTGCTTTTGCCTTACCGGTTTAGTCCCAGATTTTAGAACAACCTTCACTGGTTTCGCCAATTTAGACCAACCTGGAATTCTGCTAGCCCATACTGTGATAGGTGCTAGTTTGTTACATCAAATCGGGAAGTGATTTTACGATGAAACTAGGCGCTAATTACGGGCTAAAACCACAACATCCTGTAATGAGGGCATGTACCCCGCCTGAGATAATTGAGTGGAGCCAGCGAGGCGGCGATGTTAGTTTAGATAGCCTAATATGGCAATGGCGAGGTCACACAGTTGTAAAATATATGCATGACCTGAGGGTCACCACACACAACGCAGAGGAAGACTCCAGCCTTCATCCCCACGACCACCAGAAGGCTGAAGAAGACCCCCTAGCAACAGCCGGCGCAATCACAGAAGTTACAGGAAGTGCCATGTATACCCGGAACTGGAATCGCATATAAGGAGACTGTGAGGGGGGGATCGCGCGCGCCGTTGGTGGAGCAGGAGACTCCCCGGCCGCCCAGCGCTGTTTTGCTTACTTGTGACTTGCTCAATTATTTTATTAAATTGGAATTTATGCAACCCGGCCCGAGTGGTTGTCAATTTGTCGCGTTTACCTATAACACATACCAAGGCTATTACTGCATCGTCTACTTCCGCAGGAATCTCTTCCTCCGGTTTTTGCGCGCTCTGTAACATAAACATTCTCGCTTCCGCAGCTTTTGATTCAGGTAGTAGTAGCTGCACCTCTCCATTCTTAAAGGTTATCTGCACGTTCAACTTATTCAATAAATCCCTTCCCATCAAGGGTATGGGACATTCAGGCATATATAAAAATTGATGAGTCACCCCCTGTTTTCCCAGTTTAAGTTGTAAGGGCTGCAAGAAGGGCCGATTCTCTCGTTTGCCTGTAGCACCAACAACGCTTACAGTTTCATGGCTAAAGTTTCCTTTACAAGTATTAAGTACAGAGTAAGCGGCTCCTGTATCAACTAAAACTTCTACTCCATCATTTCCCAGCCTTAGTGTAACCAGGGGTTCGGCTGGGGATGCTTCCCCCGGTCCCCTTCCGGATTCCTCCTTTAATGCCAGTAGCTTAATGGCTTGCAGGGCTGGGTCGGTTCCCAGCCTGAGGTTGCCAGCCCTTTCTTTTCCAATGCCCCCTTTCTTTGCAGATTGAGCACTGATCTTTCGCCAGACGGGGCTGCACAAAAGGAGGTGATGTTCCCTTTCCCTTACTCCCTTTCACGCCTCGGTAACCCCCTCCTGGGCCTTCCCTTTCTCTGTAGGCTCCTCCAGGAGCCCTGCTTAAAGCAGCAGTCAATCTGCCTTCTCTTAGGGTTTCCCTTCAAACCTCTTGCATCTCTTTTTCCTTTTCCCTATTATTAAAAGCCGTCCATGCCACTTCTAACATTTTCCTAAATCTTTCGAATCCGCCTCTTCTAATTTCTGAAGGTTTTCTTCTTATGTCTGGGGCTGATTGTCCCATAAACATTGAAGTGAACTGCTGGGCTTCCTCTGCTTTTTTCAGGATCCAGGGTGGTAGATTTCCCGGCAGTAGCCTTTAATCGTTCCATAAAAGCAGACGGGGATTCATTTGGCTCTTGTCTGACCTCATAGAGCTTAGACCAATTAATCGCTTTTGGCATGGCATGTCTTATGCCAAACCTTATCCATCTCTGCTATCTTGCTAAGAGTCTCCGGGGTCCCGGCTGCTTAGGATCCCACCCCGGCTCTGCAGCAGGAAAATTCTGGTCTATTGTTCCCTGCAAATCCCCACCAGCATGTGCTCCTTCTGCTTGTTTCCGAGCAGTGTTTAATACCATCTTCTTTTCAGTATCACCTAGCGGTGTGTCTAATATGACCTGTGGACCATTCCAATCTGGATCCTGAGTCCTAATTACAGTTTCAAACGCTTTAGCCACTCTCTCTGGATCCTCTCTATAGTTCCCTGCTATTTCCTTCCAGGACCTTAACTCCGTTATTGAAAAAGCTACTTTAACTGTTACTGGTCCGTTATTTCCAACCGCCTGCCGAAGGGGAGCCTGTAAAGCCTCCCCCGCTTCCCCTTGTCGTCCCCTTGTTCTCCCCGCAAGCGGGCTAAATCCTTCCGCCCCTCTAAATCCTCATCCCTGTTCATAACTCCCCTCCCCTGGTCCCTCTGCACCTCCAGCTCCACCGATAGCCTCGAAATCCCCCCCCAACCTCTGTCGGGGAGCGACCACCGATTCCAAATCTTCCTCCTCCCGTCCACACTTCAAACACCTTTTTCCCATACTACAAGCGGAACAACACCTTTTCAAATTTCGACCCTTTCCCTCTTTCTCTAGTGCTAGTATCATTGGATCCCTTGGAATCATCCCGCAACCTTGCTGCCACTCACCCCTTTGGCAGCAATCCGACAGGCACTACTCTGGGAGAGAGACAGAATCACAGAATCACAGAATCACTGAGGTTGGAAGGGACCTCTGGAGATCATCTAGTCCAACCCCCCCTGCTCAAGCAGGGTCACCTAGAGCACATTGCACAGGATTGCATCCAGGCGGCTTTTGAATATCTCCAGAGAAGGAGACTCCACCACCTCTCGGGGCAACCTGTTCCAGTGCTCTGTCACCCTCACAGTGAAAAAGTTTTTCCTCATGTTAAGATGGAAGTGTCTGTGTTTCAGTTTGTGCCCATTGCCTCGCGTCCTGTCGCTTGGCACCACTGAAAAGAGTCTGGCCCCATCCTCTCGACACCCTCCCTTCAGATACTTGTACACATTGATAAGATCTCCTCTCAGCCTTCTCTTCTCCAAGCTAAACAGGCCAAGCTCTCTCAGCCTTTCCTCATAAGAGAGATGCTCCAGTCCCCTAATCATCTTTGTGGCCCTTCGCTGGACTTGCTCCAGTAGTGCCACATCCCTCTTGTACTGGGGAGCCCAGAACTGGACGCAGTACTCCAGATGTGGCCTCACCAGGGCTGAGTAGAGGGGGAGAATCACTTCCCTCGACCTGCTGGCAACACTCTTTCTGATGCAGCCCAGGATACCATTGGCCTTCTTGGCCACAAGGGCACATTGCTGCCTCATACTTAACTTGGTGTCCACCAGCACTCCCAGGTCCTTCTCAGCAGAGCTGCTTTCCCAGACGAGCAGAGGGAGTAAGAGGGTACGATCGTATGGTCAGGGCAGGCAAAGGCAGGAAGGGGAACGGAATAAAACAGAGAGACGTCCTAGACAACAAAATTTATGAAATACAAAGTTGGAACAGATACTTTCAGTTAAATACAGCACGTTGTTATCTCCACACCGCTCCATTAAGAGGTAGAAGGCACGTTTCCCCAAGCTTCATTCGTCTCAGCATATCCACTCTTAGCTTTCTGGAATGGGGACTTCCTCTGCTCCAGCATCTTCTGATCGCTAATGACTTTTGCGGGTATGAAATGACAAACACAGCTCTGCCAGAGCGGTGGCTCCCTAGCACTTTTGTTCAAATCAGATCCCATCATTTGTGGTCAAAACATCGCAGCACTCATGTATTGCCCTGGGAAGTGGCTCCTGGGTCTACGTTTTCTGAAGATCCTTCAGTAGATGCCCAGGCAGAAGCTCCAGCCGATCCAATTTTCAGTTCAGCCATTGCTGAGGAAGCCGGGGGAGGGGGAGGGGGAAGAAAATGCCTTTTGTTAGTGTTACAGTAGGAAAAGCTAACAAGTCCCCAGACCAAACAAACCATATTACTCCTAGTAGACAGGCAACTCCATTCACAGTGCAGACGGAGTCAATGCAACGGACTGGTGTCCGTCCAAGCAAATGCAAAGAGCTAGAAAGCAAGAGGCGGCCACTCGCTAGGAGATTAAAGACTACTGGAACAGAAGGAATTGCTCTCAGGGGCTACCTGCTTTGAAACAGGCCCAGGCACTGCAAAGCCGTGACTCTGGAGGAACAATTATCACAAAGACGTGGGATTATTCAGGGCTCCGGGGGGGGGGGGGGAGTGGGGGGGTGGTGTACGTGCGTGTACATTGTTTTTTCTCTCTGTTTTTTAAAAGCAACTGCATAATATTCTGTTATTCTGCTGTCACACAGACTGCTAATTCCGGGGCACACTCGGACCAGAGCTATTGCTGAGGTTGCAGCAGGCTCTGAGCATTGTCTCATGGAGTCTCACAGGGTGATGCAGATGACCGTCCTTGGGGAACTGTGAGGGTCAGCAATCACGTTTAGACTACTAGATTGGGTGTCCTGGAGCTAGGAATGGATGCTCATTTTCAGCTTAAAAGCTGAACCTAGCTTATTCATATTCTTCAAAGGTAATTTGAGAATAACATGGATTTACAGAGCCTTACCTCAGCCATATGAGCTTCCACTCTGTCTGTCACAGAGGAAGCGTTGCCCACTGGGTCCGTCAGCAGAGTGGCTTCTGTAGCGCTCGTGACGATGTGCGGTGCCGGCTTCCGCAAGCCTCTCATTAGCTCAGTCTCGCCGCAGGCGTTTTGTGAGAGCCAATTCACATTCTAAATCCCTAATTCGCTGCTGCAGTCGGCCGACTGTGGAAGCTTCAGTAGCGGCTCTTATTTGTTCCACTCGGTGCTGGGTGGCTGCCTGTGTCTGAAGCAGATCATGCAATTTCAACCCCCAGGAAAGAAGAAGAGAACTTTCTCCCCAGTCAGCTTCCACACACCCAGTTTGAAGAGCACAGCCTCACGCAGGGAGGCAACTGTGCCCCCTCACTGCCCTCAACAATCAAGGGCAAAACCCAGAAGCACCACGTTACATAATCCTTTTTGTTCAGAAAGAAACCTGCTCTTAGCGCAACTTTTATTTTTTTTAAATCAAAGCTAGGACTAAGCAACCTCTGTCTCAGCAAGACACTAGTCTCCTTGCAATTCTTCTCTTAGCGCTGTTACCAGATTCCCCAGTGACCTATGTGCGTAGAGAAGATTATTCACAGAATCTCAGAATGGTTGAGGACAACCATCCAACCAGCTCACACCCTTCAACAGCCTCCTGAAGATATCAAGAGCCCATGACCCCACAGCCCTGACCGGCAGAAGCACGAAGTACTGAAAAATGGCAACAGTAAAGAAGGAATGAATGACAAGGCACAAGTGGGGGAAGTGGGAAGTAAGTTTACCTGCAGAAAGAGATTGGCTTCCTGCAGTCTTTGCCTTAGCTCTTACCCAGTCTTTTGTTCAATCTCCCTCTTACGTTCTTCTGCGTGGCTACGATCCATCATCTTGGCCTCTAAATGACACCTGAGGACAACCACCTCTTCTTCCAGCTGCCGCTTCCTCTTCCACAGTTTTTCACGGCTCCCATGCATCCAAGCCAACTCTTCTCGCAAGCCTTCATTTGCTTTTTCTAGCTGCCTCGATTTTCTCCACTCTGTCTCCAGCCAGTGGGAAAGTTCACGGACCTGTAGACAGGGAAAGGACAGACTCCCTTAACCAGACAGAGAGGTCTAACCGTACGCAGTTCTGTGACAATCCGTGAAGAGTGTCCATTGAGACTGTGTTTGTCACCAGCTGACTCAGTATTTAAACCAAATGAGAGCCATGCTCCTCTGCTAAAATAAGCACATCTTTTAAATGATTTCCAGGAGGCTTCCTCAAGTTTCCCGCCCTTCTCAGCTCTTCTCCAACAGTTCGCAAACCAACAGAGGCTTCACCTAGACAGCACAAACTAGCAGCTTTCCACCCACCCCTGTGGGCGGGTTGAAAAGCACTAGGGCTATTCTACAGTGAGCGCCTCATACGCTCACAGGAAATCAAACATCCACAGAGCTAGCCACCTTCTCCTTTCATCAGGAACAACATAGATCACGCGGGGTGTTTTGGATGGATGAGGGGGGCGCGAGGGCTGTGGCAGGTTTGTCACACAGTCAGATTACTTCAAGGCAGAAATCACAAGAAACACATCCTCTTCTTTCTGTGACACCGAAAGCTTCGTCAGCAGTGCTCCAGAAAGTAGCTTTTCAAGCAGTGGAGAAAGAAGGCATATTCTCTTCTAGATCAAAGCGGTAGTTTGTTTTCAAGAACTTTTAGGAAGTACCAGGTTTTCGGTAGGCCCCAAAGGTCAACTAAAACTCTGTTGTCTTCTCTCCTCAGAAATTTACCTTTTCCACACCAGCACCCTGGTATCGCAACACTTCTTCACTTCAGGAAGGATTAGTTAGACATTTTCAGGGATCATAAGGGAAATCCCTTCATTTCAAAACACAGCCACCAGATAATTAACAATACGAAACAGAAGTCAGGAAAAGAAATCATACAGACCTCCAAAAAAAGCAAAAAACCCAAACCAACCAAAGCTCACCTTTGCTCTTAATCTACCAACTTCGCTGCCCCTTCCACAACGCATGTCCTCCATTTTGCCCTGGAAATCCAACTGGGACTCACTCTCTCGCCTCTCATATGCCCTCAGTTTCTTCATAGCTGTTTCCAGAAGCCTCTTGGACCTGCACAGCAAATTAGTAAGTAAGATAGGAAGCCCAAGGACAGTCAGCCTTTGTGTACACACTTATGTGAGCACCAGGGACGGGGCTTACTTCATTTGTAACCTGACTGATAGACCGGGACTTATGGGCCCAAAAAACAAACCAAACACCAAACCAACCAACCAAGCAAAAAAAAAAATCATTCCCCTCCCACAGATCACTTGCAGGCTCAAAATTTCAGCTGCTCCCATGAAGGTACTCCCTCTGCCTGAAAACAGAGGGAAGGGACTTCTTCCTGCCTGCCCGCCCGCCCACTCACCCTCCCTCCCCACGACAACTGCAGGGCAGCCTGCTCTTCCACATACCTAAAACTGTATGCTCACGTACAGAAGCCACTTGCAAGATCTAAAGCAAGGCTTGAAGTTGCTCACAAACTGTTACGTACTCATAGTCTTAGGGTCAAGTTAAATGAAGCTTGACTCCCAGCCCAGCTGATATTTCTTACAAGTACTAAAACCCCATACATACCTGTCGCATTCTCTCTGCAGTTCCATGTTTCTTCTCATTTCTTGCTCCAGTCGGGCTTCTGCTGGCTGTTTCCCCTCCACCAACTCCTTCGCTGGCTTTCTTTTGCTCTCACACTTCCCAAACAGAAAGAAGAAATGGCACACACAACTCAGTAATGGCATCCATAAGCACTGGGCGCAGATGGCGTTCCTCACAAAGATGTTGCAGGACGTCTCTCTCTGCTAGCCAAGGGCCGCAGAACTCCAGGGGACAGAATTCCCACATAAAGGTCGGCGCTTCAGTTCTCCCACCAGACAGGCCAATACCGAGGGACAGAAACAGTTGCCTGCCAGACCCATTCCCCACCACCACCAAAAGTGAAGGCCACCTGCTACTAGGGGCCCATGGGGGAAAGGTGGAAAAGACCCTGAAGAACAGCTTCCTCAGTCCCTCTGCTACTAGCAAGGGGTACTTATGCGTCCACATCAGTGGAAAGCAGAGTTTAATTTAAAGCTTCAGGGGGATCTTCAGCCATCAGTGGGCAACGGCCCTTGGAAGAGGTCACTGTTATGGAATTCCTGGACAGTTTAGCTGCCTGCACGCACACACACACACACACACACACACACACACACACAATAATAATAAAAAAACCCAAAGACTGGAAGAAGAAATTCACAGCAACCATTGATGCATGTGCTGATTTTGGTCTTCTTCCGAAGGCACGCATCTTGTCCATAAGCCAGTGATCAGGTCCTCCAGGCGATTCTGAACCTGCGGAAGCATTAAAAGAAGCAAAAAAGCCACACTGACACTTTCCAGACTGAAGCTCACACCTCATTTAAGGGGTATTACCAAAAAGAAATGCCACAAACATTCCTCCATCTCCCTACTCCTTTACTATCTACCCCCTGTTCCAGTGATCCAGCAGTTTCCCCTCACTGAAGACTTTCTCCACCAAGTCAGGCCAAGCACACCAAAACAATACTGCCTACGGACGTAGGATTCCTTTATTAGTCGCACCTTGGCATCTTGGGACTCCTTCCAGGTACTTTATGGATTTACACCTTCGAGCCAAGGAATCCACAGTCACTAAACAGGGAAGGTGCTCAGAGGCCGGGGAATGGAATTCTTGCCACAGTCTGAGGATGCCAGCTAGGGCTTGGCGACAAAGCGCTTGGCACCGAGGCAATTCCACAAGCTAACCCGCAGAACGCCTTTCAGGCAGGAACATCTGAAGTGCTGCTGCCCGATGCCTTAAGCACCACGACGGGTATCAAGCAGCAAACATTCAAACCAGCACGCGAGAGGCAAACCCTTACCTCACACAGTGTTAAGAAAGACGCAAACCCGCGAAAACTCTCAGAGCCACAAAGCCTGGGAATGGACCAACAGCAGCCGACCATCTGTAGACTGCTTTCTTCTGAAAACTTCCCCACATGCATATATACATACATAACTCGGCTAAGTAGCTCATGAAAAAGGAAGATCATGACCATCCGAGCTGTCAAAGGCATTTTTTGTACCCTGATTGGTAAGGAATGTAGTACCTATCTACCGCCAAATGACGAGGAAGTGTGCCATGATATTCAGAAAATACTTGTCGGAATAAACCCATGACATCAAAGTGACAATTGGTCCTTGTGGTTTTTGCGAATACTTGGACATGGAACTTCTCTTGTTTTACAAAGTATGTTTGTTATCATCATTCTGCTCTGTTAGTGTGTTTAATAGTTGTGCTAATATGCAAATTGTTGTTAATTGTGCTAATATGCTGTTGCTTGTCATGTAGTAAACAATTGTCATGACTCAAACACACCGAGCCTGTGTCATGTGACTCTCCCATCCCAGTGTATCCGACATTTGAACCACAAAAAATGGTTTGTGCAAAAATGAATACGAAATGTTTCAAATGGTTGAGATTTCTGATAGTCGGCTATTGCCTCGGGTGTCCACAGCCTGAGGCACCATGCCTGCACCGCGATTCCTCCATGACTGACGGGACAGCGAAGGATCGGGATCCCTAACACAGCAACTTGGTTGCGAACCCAAAGCATGTGCAGAATAATATTTTAGTGTTTGGCTATAGCAAATTGCACTGCACGATTGCAATGTAGGAGTGAGCAATAAAATACATATAATGGAGAGCCGTGCTGTACCTGGAGTCCTTGCTCTGGTACGGTTCCCCTTAAGTTAGTGAACATCCCACCCAGGCACAGCATCACCTTGGTGCAATGCCACAGCATGCTCTGGGAAGGATGTAGAGTCTGGGGGAAGTGTTTATGTGCAGTGGTCGTGTGGGTGCATCGTGGTGGGGGTTGTGAGAGAAGTGCGTTGTGTGTGTGCGTGTGTCTGTGCAAGACGGGGGGTGTGTGCAGTGGGATGGTTTGCAATGCTGACTGCATTAGGGTCCTTTTGAGCAAGATGTGGAAGCTCTGTGTGTTTGGGGGGGCATGCACGTGCGTGCTGGGGGGAATGTTTGTGCATGCGCCATGTTTTACTGTGTGTTAGGATGCACAGGTAGATGCACATATGGACATGGTTCCCTTCTGCTGAGAGGCGAGGTGAGAGGAGAGAAAGAGGGGTGCCTTGGGGTGCCATAGGGGCAGAGGGGCACCCTGGGGGGCAGAAGCACACAATGGTGTGCAAAGGAAGCAGAGGGGTGCAATGGGGGGCAGAGAGGTCAGGGAAGTGCCATGGGGGGCAGAACGGTGCAACAGGGTGCAAAGTGGGCAGAGGGGGCACAGGGGTATCATGGGGGGCAGTAGATGCCATTTGGTGCAATGGGGTGAAATGGGAGGCAGTGGGGGCAGAAGCGTGCAATGGGGTACCATAGGGGCAGAGGCGTGCCATGGGGGGCTGAGGGCTGCAAAGTGGTGCCATGGGAGCAGAGGGGTGCCGTGGCGGGCAGTGGGGGTAGAAGAGTGCAGTGGGGTGCCATGGGGGGCAGAGAGGGCAGAGGGGTGCAATGGAGTGATTTGGGGGGCAATGGGGTGCAATGGAAGCACAAGGGGAGCAGAGAGGTGTCATGGGGGCAAAGGGGGCAGAGGGGTGTCATCGGGGGTAGAGGGGGCTGAGGAGGGCAATGGAGTGCAATGGTGAATAAAAATATATATATGCATAAATATGTAAAAGTATTGACTTTTTCCCTTTAGACAGTTCTAAGGCTCAAGTTAAGGCAATAATTTCTGCTTTCTGGGCAGGCGTATTTGCGGGGAAAGCGGATGATTCTATCTCTCCTTGCAAAGTCACCACTGCATATCTGGCCTGCCGTTCTCCCCTTACTGTAAAGCTGCTTCCATCCGTAAACAGTTCCCATTCAGGATTTGTCAGGGGCTCATCTTTCAGGTCAGGCCGGCTGGAATAAACTTCCTCAATAGCCTGCAAACACTCATGTTCCAATTCTCCTTCCTGGTTTATCGGGAGCAATGTAGCAGGATTCAAAACGGAAGACACTTTTAAAGAAACATCAGCCTGTTCAATGAAGGCGGCTTGGTATTGAATCAATCTACTTGGTGAAAGCCAGGGATGTCCTTTTTGTTCCAATACTGCTAAAATGGCATGAGGTACCTATACAGTGATGGGTTGTCCTAAGGGCAATTTCCGTGCCTCTTTAATCAATAACACTTGCACCAACTGCTCTGAGGCATGCCAGCCATCCTTTACTCACATCATCCAGTTGTTCAGAAAAGTAGGCCACTGCTCTCTTCCATTCTCCCAAGGCCTGTGTCAAAACTCCTAATGCTACATGTTGTCGCTCATGCACACATAATGAAAAAGGTTTAGTCAGGTTTGGCAAGCCCAGCGCGGGTGCTCTCATTAATTCAGTCTTTATAGTGTCAAAACTTTTACGCCATTCAGGGGTCCATTCTAAGACCTCTCCAGGTCCCTTCATAGCATCATACCATGGTTTAGCAATCAGACTGAAATTCAGTATCCACAGCCGGCACGGTCCGGCCATTCCTAGGAAGCCTCTCAATTCTCGTTTTGAGTTGGGTGGAGCAATTCTACATACGGCTTCTTTTCTTTCCATCCCCAATTTTCTTTTTCCTTGAGACATTTCAAAACCTAGATAAGTTACCGTAAGCTGCACCACCTAAGCCTTTTTCTGAGACACCTGATATCCGGCCAATCCCAAGAAATTCAGCGAGTCTATAGTAGCCATTTTACACTCTTGTTTTGTCTCACATCCCAATAGTATATCGTCCACATACTGCAACAAAGTCCCAGAAGGATTCCTACCTTGCCAGTCCTCCAGCTCCTTAGCAAGTACATTACCAAAGAGCCTTGGACTGCTCTTAAACCCTTGTGGTAGCACAGTCCAGCAAAGTAGAGTTTTCCGACCTGTGGTAGGGCTTTCCCATTCGAAGGCAAATATTTTTTGGCTTTCCTTTTCCAACAGTATGCAAAAGAAAGCATCTTTTAAATCCAGCACTGTAAAATAGACATTGTTCTCAGGTATTGAGGACAGCAAAGTATATGGATTCGGGACTACCGACTGGACATCAACAGTTATTCAGTTGATTTCTCCTAAATCTTGTACTAATCGATATTCCTGGGTTTGGGGTCTCTTTACTGGTAAAATAGGGGTCTTATACTCAGATTGACATTCTTGCAATACTCCATTTTGGACAAAGGTATTTATCAAAGGTTCCAAACCTTGCCTAGTCTCTAACTTAATAGCATGTTGGGTATTTTTACCGGTTGTGCTCCAGGTTTTAAATCAGTTTTTACCGGTGTTGCATTCACTGCTTGTCCAGGCTTCCCTGTGGCCCATACGAAGGGTATTACAGCATCCAGGATTTCGTCGGGAATTTCTGCCCTTTGCAACTGCTTCTCAGTTCTCAAACATAGCTGAGCTCTCCAAGCCGTTTCCTTTGGCACATGCAACTGTATCAATTTATCAGTAAAGGTTAGCTGAGCCCTTAGTTTACACAACAAATCTCATCCTAGGCGAGGCAAGGGGCACTCGCATATGTAAACACTGATGAGTTCAAGTTGTATCTCCAATTGTGCATTCCATAGGCTTTAAAAATGGTTTCAAAGCATGCTCTCCTGTGACCTACTACATACACTGGACTGAGGATATAAGTAACTATCTCAAAGTCACGGGAACTCTTCTCCTAGGCAAACTTATACATCTGTCTAATAAGCCTGTGGGGAGGAGGGGGGAAAGGCTGGGTCAGCGTGAACCTCTTGAGTCAGAAAACAGTTTAGACAAGTGTTCTCAGTATTGTCTTCTGCCTAAGGAAATTTTAGGAGATTCAGGCAGGGTGTCCTAGTGGTATCAGTATGCATTTGCTTGGGAAAGCACAGCATTCAGGTGCTTAAGAGATCCATAAATGAATCTGAAACTGAAAAAGGAAAACTGCCAATGGAAGAGCTCCTTGGGGAGATTTGCATGACGTACATCTGATGTTGCAAGCACCAGAACTGGTGCCTATGCTGGACTGTGCTGTAAAAATGTAGTAAATGTAGCTTCCCGTGAGACTCCAAGAGCCCCCCACTCTGCATGGCCATGCGGAGTATAAAAGATAGTTGGTGCTGTCCTCTGGGCTTCCTGCGTGCTGCTGAAAAGGAGGTTTGCATGAGAATATTGAGGCATGTAGAATAGGCTGCTGTGGAACTAATAACTCTCTATCTATGCAAACTAACACGTGTAAACAGGATGTAAACTGAAAACTGTGTATCCACGATACAGCGGGTACAGGCAAAGTGTCAGAACACGCCTACCAAGACAAAACAGTTACTTAATAACAGAGTGTAATTTCTCCTTGGATTAGATTATAGGCCTAGCTACCCAGACAGAAACAGACCTGAACCTCTGCCTGACTTCAGAGCTACTGAGAGCTAAGGTCCCTCCTAAGGAGCCTCACAGCTTGATTCGTGTGGGGCTGTGCTTGAGCAAAGCAGATGAGCCCTTCAGCAAGGTGTAGGAGCCTGGGTATGCTGCTGCACCGCCGGGAGTGCTGAGTTTTCAGTTCAGAGTGGGCTTGTGTCCAAGTCAATCTGGAGCACAAGCAGTGCCTCTCCATTTACATCAGCAAATAGTTTCTGTCATCAGGCTATGCTAGGTTGTAAATTATGGGTGCTGACAGGAAGTTTGTTTTTTAAAATCACCGACCAGACACTGACTACTCTTTCTGTCTCAGCAATGGTTTTGGATCAGAAAGTAAGTGGAAATTCATATTTCATTCTTGTTTTGTCCAATTCAGACTCTCTAGACCTGACCGGCATGCCAGACAAGCACTGTTTCCTTCTACAGCTGTACCTAGCAAAAGAATTCCCCAATGTGGGCTACCGCAGTTTTCTTGACCTATCTTCCTTCAGTCCTCCTCATGGAGGAAGGTCATGACTTATATTGTCATAGGACATACTGTATATATTCAAGAGAAGGCTGGGATCACAGGAAAGCACCAGAGATTACACATTCTTTTACATCTCCTGAATAAAGATTAAGCAGTGCAGTCACATAAGGTTAGTACCTCTGCAGTCATGGGACTGTTGCAGAATGCAGTACCCCTGTTTTCAAACATTACTGCTGGAATGGAACCAAATCAGATGTTTGACTTTCAACAAGAAAAAAGAATGTTAGCCTACTTTAAAGTGCCTTTTCAATATTTAATTTATTTCATTTTTTTTCCCACCCTTTTTCTCCCATTGCTTGCTAGTTTCAGTTCTTAACTCAGTGTTTTCAGTAGAAAATCTTTATTTAGTTCTGTTTTGTTGTTTTTTTTCCCTTGGCCAAATTCTCTCTGGGTTATATCACTGTGATTTCAGAGTAAGTCAGGAGGAATTGTTCTAGATTTACACTAATTTAAAACTAAATATTAGCTAAAGGGAGATACTAGATTCAGACTAGTGCAATTGAATGCTTTCCTCTGCTTCAGTCAGCTGCAGTGATTATTCAGTCTTCATGTTTCACTTGTGAATATAGCAGATTTTAGATATAAATCTGACTTACACAGTAGTTGCACATCTAGGCTGGATGCAGATGACTGCACTCAGACACCATTTGTATGACAGTGATTGAGCAAATCCATCACCGTACAGGTAACCAGGGAGGACAGCTCCCTGTGGATAGTGTGAATGGAAATGCTGTTATATCTGCCCCTGGACAAAATGCCCATTCCTGTATTTGAATGTAGTTTATTCTCTGGAGCATGTATTTGAACTTTGACCTCAGGGTATTCTTAAAACTCTTTCCGCTTGAATTCTGCCCCAATACACCTGTGCTTTTCCATTCTTTGCAGCTCTTGGGTTTTGCAACCAATTCAGCTGCTGTAAGTGTTCTTGTCTTCTCAATCTACAAGAGACACTATCAACATTCTTCATCTTTTTCTGTGTTTGATTTTAGTGTTCAGACCCTCAAATACCTTTCTCCTGTGCATTTTGCATACAATAAAAACACTCCAAGATATGTCAGGCTTTCTCAGGTAAGCTGTGATGGATAGATTAGCTGCATTTAGAAGGAAAAAGAAAATATGAAATATATTCTGAAGATACAGCACAATTGTTATTTTTTCTTACAGTAGCACCCACCAACATTAACAGAGCTCTGATACACTTGCATATAGTAGTCATATAGTCACAGCTAACTTCAGTCAGTAGAGACAAGAGGGAGCAAAGAGAAGACATTAGCACAGTAGGGAAATTAAATAATTCATCATGGTATCTTGACACTAATCCTCACTTCTTTGATGTACATAAATCATTGAAGGGCATGTTGTCCTGTAAATGCTCTAACCAGGCTCCAGGTTAGCCAGCCGAACGCCCAATGTGCTTTGGAAGCCCGTCTTGGCACAGCGCAGAGTGTGAGATATTACCCAGGCTGTCTTGGTGAGACCCATCCAGCTTCAGCCCTCACCTTGTTAGAGTCTGGCCAGCAGGAACTGCAAGCAGACAGATCTACAGTCAAGGAGAGCTCCAAATCACTACCGCATCTGTAGTGCGTTTCTCCTCAAAAATCCTTTCAGGTTGGGAAGTGCTGTAATATCTTCTATACAGAGGAAATCAGGTTCAAGAATATCAAAGCCACATCAATATAATCTGTGAAGGCAGGTCAGAAAGCCTGTAGTTCCAGGGTCAGATGAGACAACCTCACTTGTATCACTTGTACTCATCTAGCATCCCTAATATTTCTCTACCCATGAAATATACCATACTCAATAATACCTTCAGCTCCTGCTTTACATTTGATTTACAGCAGCTGTGCTGCCTTTTGCTGCTAACGCTGTTATTGCCAGGGATTTTGATCTTAGTGACTTTGAGTACAGAGGGTGGATTGGCAGTCACCCATGCTCCAGCGGATGAAGCAAGCCAGTCCATGGTGTAAAGGGTAGGGATGGGAGCTTTAGGCATCACCTTTATGCTAGAACTCGAGCAAGGCTGTTTTGACTAGGGCACTTCACTGACTTTCCCTTCTCCTTTCCAAGATCCGCACTGTGCTGTTTTGCAGCAGGTATGTGCTGCTCAGCTGGTTTCCCCATTGCCAAGAGGACTGTCTTATCCTCCATGTACGTATATATTTGTGTGTGTGTATAGGGGTGTGTGTGTGTGTGTGTGTATGATGTTTGGGTGCCTGATAAAAAAAGGAAACACATTAAAAAGGTGCATCATCTTTAATGTATTTATCACCTTATGGTAGACATCCATATAAATACATCATAGGCAGGTATAGCAATAAGAAAGCTGCCTCGGCAGAACTGTGTTTTGTAATGCTTCTGTCTGCCTCAGAGCATGATGACCTCATTGGGAAATATCTTATTTGTTTGGAAAAAATTAAGCTAAAAAAATTTCTAAAGAATTAATGGAGTTTGACCGTCATTACAGAAATGGTCACTCTTTTATGTAAAAACAGAACACTTTTATTCTGCTGTTTAATGAAAATATTACAGTGGAACAAAGGAAATTGCAGTCTGTGGAAATGACGGGATAGTTGAGAAATCATTATCCTTCTGTTTAATGCCTGTGTAATGACTGAAGTTGATTATTTTGTCATATAGAATAAAGGCAAGAGGCATTATAATTTTGTTTACTCATTTGCAGGTTTTCTTAAGCTGACATTTTTCAGATCAGTCTTGGGAATTTAGGAATATGTCTAAATTATTAAGAATCAGTGAGATACTATTAAGATGTGTCAAAATTCCCTAGACTGTTTTGAAAAACTATACTGTTACTTTTACAGAAATGTGGAAAAAAGGCTTTTCCAGAGTTTCTCTTCTTTTTGTAATTTTAACAACATTTCTTAAATTTCAGAAAAAAAAAAAAAAGAGGCCAGAATACTTGTTGCAATACAAAGTGCTGTTTGTGCTGAAGCTAACTGACAGGGCCATGTGAAGGGAAGAACTGGAGTAATTGCTGAAGCTTTAGTTGTTAACTGTAGTGGTGAGTTTCAAAGTGAAGGCTGTGGTGGTAGCAGAAGATAAGAATTGTAGAAGGAAAAGGGCATATTCAAGGTGTGCTTCAAAATACTACAAATAAGACTTCAATGTCAAGTGGTACCATGGAGAGCGGAAAAGGGAACACAGACATTATGAAGACAGATATTATGAGGAATAGACAGATCTTATGAAGAATAGACGGATGTTATGAGAAATAGCAAAGGAAGATTCCCAGTCTGTCAGCACGGCCCTCAAAAGCCTGATGAAGACTGGAGGGGTGAGAGGATCTGGTGGATGGTCTTTGTTCATGACAGCATCAGAAGGACTACAGAAACATGAGTTCTAGATATTCTGGCTACACTTGCAGTACAATGTCCAGGTTAGTGTCCCACCCAAAAAAGCAACTCTCTTCTCAGGAGACATATTCTCATGCTTTAATTCCTGGGATTAGTTTCATGAAAATCAGCATGTTGGTTGTTTCAAATTGAAGATCAACAGTCAAGTGTGAGGAAGAAGACACAAAGGCAATGTTGTTCCTCACAGCTATTATGCTATGAGGAGCTATAGCTGTCACTGGCTATTTTTATATAGGTACATGCAGTGTTTCCCTTTAGTAGGTAGAAGAGGTCTTACAGCTGGATCCCTATAGGGACGCAGCTATCCAGTGTGCAGCTGCACAGGTGTAAAATGTAGATTCTCTAACCTCCTGACTTCTCAGCCACCTCATCTTAGAGGTTCTCCAGCTTTTGATATATTCATGCATCAATTTCCTGGAAAGCTGTATTTTTTTGATAGAGAGCATGCACACAGCACCACCAAACTGCTCAGCTACTGACTCGCTCTTTGATCTTTAACTCACATTTCTTCGTCTGTCTTGCCCATGGCCCTGTGGAAATAAGCATTCCCGCAAGCGCTTGCTGACTCAGGCCTGGCTTTAATGACACACTCCTGTTTACCCAGAGATTAAAATGGTAAAAATTAATTGATTTACATCAGAGCTGTACACATCCAAATCTAAAAGCTTGTTCACTCAAAATCCAAATTTCATACAAGCGAACAAACAAAAGCCATCTAAAACTTCTTGTTCATTAAGAGTTTTTGAAAAAGTTTAGACATTTTTGTTGTTATTATTTTATCCAAAATAACCCTTCCATCCAAAGTATTAATCTCAAATGTATTTATATGGTAGTTAAAGAAGTAACTCAAGCAAGAGTATTTCATTAGAAACTCTCTTTAACTACACAGAGAGGAATTCATAGTTGTGCTCTATCTTTGTGCTTAATCACCTCCTTTCAACACAGTAATTTATTAGCAAATCTCTTGAGGAGCAGTTCTCGTTTGTGTTGGGAAGCAAAGTAAAGTCCTTGTACGTTCAGTGATAATGGTTTAGTTACATGCCAGATTTTGTGAAGCCCATTATCTATATTATGTGTCATTTCAAAATGACTGGAGTATTCATTTATTTTGATGGTGATAAATGAATTCTAGAAAGATCTGTGATTACTTTGTTGATCTAGCCCTATTCCAAATTCTCTGAACTAAGAAGAAAACAAAACCTGTCTAGTTCAATGAGGAAATAAAAAAATCATAGCCTAATGAATACCTAAATGAACTAAACCGAACCAAATCCAAACAGCTCAAGCTTTATGCACTTTAGTCAAGAGGGAGACAACTAAAAGGGACAATGTTTTGGTTTTGCTCTTTGCTAACATATGACGTTTGGGGCTCAATGGGACAAAATGATTTCTTGTTACAGAGGTATGATTCCTAATGGAAAAGAGAGTAACTTTTTGGGGGGAAAATATGCACACACCACTGGGGATTGTTTGGCAGGAAGAATGAAGGCAAAAAGCTCCCATGTTGTCTCAGAATAAGGGCAATAGATTTGGTCGGACCTCCTGCACAGGTAATGCATATTGTGCAGAACAGAAAGTATGAGATAGCATCTAATACAAACAGATTTTTATTAGTCACTGCCTAGGATATCTTCTAATACCTCATGATTTGCCTTTATTCCATGTAACTATATGGTCTGAATTGGAACATCAATATTAGGACTCTAAACTGAAGGTGGGACAGTGTGAGTGAGGAGCGTCAAGCAGAATATCTACATTTAGGAAAAGGAGAAAAAATGATGTGGTCAATGACAGGCCCACGAGACCTTAGTAGTATGTGATGCTGTACAGCAAATATTGAAGGAAAGAATAAATGAAGAGAGGGGACATAAATGGAAAAAATGTTTTTTTAAAATTAAACACAGTTTTTCTGAGACAGACTGTCTGAAAAAGAAACAGGTAGTTGTTCTGTAAGCAAAAAATGATTTTTTTTACAGAAGAGAAGAACCTTAGGTTCAGACTACACAGAATTTATTGAAGTATTTGACACAGTGCCACATAAAGACATTTTTAGGTAAGCAGGAGAAGAGGAGAGCACTATAAGAAATGTTGTGTCTTCTTCCAATCCTCCTCCCACCCAGTGTTTAACTGGGCAGCAGCATCCATCCATGCGACAAGCCAGCCAGGCTCTGGAAGGCTGGATACAGCCTGCATGACTGCCACATAACATCCGGACAAGAACTGGCCTTCATCCAGCCAGCTGAGATGTCAGGCAGAGTGAAGCTACAGTCGTCTGTCTCCCTCTGGGTATAAGAGAGTCATCTTTGCCTCATCTCCTCCATGGTACTCCAGAGCAGAGCCGTTAGATGCTGCTGGAATTGGCTCCCTGAGTAAATGCAAGTCTCACTGCCGCAAACACGCTATAAAGCTTTGTGACAGCAACAGAAATTAGGGTTTCAAACACCAATTTTCCACACTCAGATAGCTAAATGCTCACATCACAGTTGTTGTAACCCTCACATTACCATATTCTCCTTGACATTCGTCACCATTAGTTGTTGTCCCACATCTAACATTTAGTGGTAATCTCCGAGATGAGGATGCAAAGGTGCATTTTTATTGCATTTCTAGCATGCTTTTGAGTGCTATGAATATTTTAGAAATGGAAATCCCTCTTTGCCATTTTTCTTCGTTCTGCCCACTCTAGCATGCCATTTTTTTGTTTATGCTAATGGAAGCAATAAGCTCTGCAGAGAAGCGCATTAGAGGAGACTTCTGAGCGTCTCTGAGACGTCTGCTTCCCTCTGGGCAGGTCTTCCGTAAAGAACGTGAGGCCTACAGAAATGGACCATCCCCTGGATAACCGGCTGCTGTTTTAGCTTGTAGGCTAGAACGACAGCTTCTCAGAAGTTGTGCAGCAGCACCACAGTCTGGATTCACTTTCGTGTTTGCACACAGAAGTTTGGTTCTAAGTTCCTAACATGACCCTTCATTAAGCAATGTGTCCACCTATGGCTACCCTGGGAGTCTTCAGGAAAGGATTTGTATGAAGCTCTTGTGAAAGAGATGTGCAGGTTGCTGCAGACCCTATTTGCAGTGTGGGGTTTTGACGGGAAGGAGAATTCAAGGCAGATTTGCCCTGATCTTTACAAACACACATACACATACGCATACACAGAAAAATAGGATTGGAAGAGGCTTTGGGAGGTCATTTCATCAGTTCTACTAACCTTAGGCAGATTAACTACACCTGTGTGGTTCCTGACTAATATTTGATCTCTTCTTAAAGCCTCTAATGATGGATAATCTACCTTCTCCCTAGGCAATCTCTTAGACTGTTTAACAGGTTCAAACATGTCCTATCATACTCTTTGCACTGCATTTCGCAGACCTCTGAACACTTTGAGGACAGTGAGTTCTCTTAAAGAAGCAACCATATCATTTTCACAGACCTCCGTCATGCAATCAGGAATGGTGGGGACAGAATCTACTAATTGTGGGTGGAGGGAAAATCTATGGAATTTGCATTTCACCATATAGTACCAAGAGAAAAATCTAGCACAGGAACTAATCTTCTGCACACACACACACATACGCACACACCATTTGCCAGAGAGCTATGAAGTACCTATTCTGCTTTGGACTTTTTATTATAATAATACAATTACTTTTGTCAAGAAGTATATCACTTAACCTGATTCTAAGAAAAATGGGCAAGGATTCTTAATAATTAACAAAATGCCATTCCTTTAAAAATGTCACCAACTTTATTAAACTGAAATTGCCATTCACAGTCACTAATCCACCTACAGATTGAAATTTTCTTTAGAAGTTACTAGAACCTGCTCATATTGAAAAGAGGAGAGGCAGGATAGGCCTCTGGCTGGATGACAAGTGCTGAAAGTTTGGCGAAAGAACAAGCAAGGGTTTAGCAAAAGCTGAGCTTTTATCCAGCTGATTAGAGTGAGATAATAGGAGTTAAGTCCAACTGATGAAAGTTATAGCCTCAGATTCTTGTGACATTTGGGAACTCAGCAGCCAATGCTTTATGCTAAATTTGGGAGCCTAAATCCCCTTATGTTCCTGCCTACAGTGCATAACTACAGCAAGGTCTATATTCCTTGCACACAAGCAGGTAAAATTCTTGTTGATGTTGACTAAAATTTTGGAGACTAATATAACGTTTGATGGGCATTTAGCAGATAAACATTAGTTACAGGGGCTGCCCTGTCGCATCATGTTGCACTGATTTTTCTTCCATCTGATCTCTTCAGGCAGTCCATCCACGAAGTGAGATTCCAGATCTGAGAGATGTGCTCAGCTGTCAGCTTTTAGCTTGGCTCAGGGTAGATGCTGGTCTGAATCTCAATTTTTCATTAATCTAGAAGACTTGCAAAGTAGGTGGATCTGACCTTTGAATGTAATCCTTTTCCAGAGCCTTGTGGGGATGGAATACAGACTACAGTTGCTTGGCCAGATTTCATTGACAAATACTGATTCATTGGAATGAAAATATTTTGTAGAAAATATATCAGTTTTGATGGAACTTCCACTAATTCACAGGCAGGAGCCTGTGGGAAATGTCTGCTTTTCAACCAGCTCACCTGACTGCTGGGAGGTAATTTGCTGTCTGTTACTTCAATTTGCTGTCTGTTACTGTTACATCCCTGCCCACTGGCTTGGAAGCAACTTCCTCCTCCCAGTTGCAATGGCACTAAGTGCACCAGAGCTCCCAGATTCCTATCTGGTTTTCCAGGTTTTTGCCATGGAGCCAAGAACTCTAGTTCTGGCTGAAAAAACTATTGATCTGTGAAACCTTTCTGCAATGTCAAGGTCCAGCTCCACCACACCTACCTTCCAGCACCTTGCTGAGGACCAGGATATAGGACTGTGGCCATCTTTGTACACTGAAAATTGTCAGCAGCAGGCACATTTAAGTTCAGGCCACCTAAGATTTGAGTCACTCTGGAATCATCAGCTCTCCCCGCTTACTGTACATGGGTGACTGTGCTCTGAAATAAAGCATAGCACTAGATATCTGAAATTAGGTAGGGTTAACAGAGACCAAATGAACTTCAATGAGATAAAGCTGCCCCTTGGGAGATTCCTTTAATGACAATTTTCCCAACAGCCTTCTCAATATGGCTACTGCATGATTCTTTTAACACTTTCTGTTTAGACTGTCATCCTGAATTCTTATAATAAATGACATGTAACTTGTGTGTACTGCCATGCCAATATATTACCAGAGAATATATTAATGATACTTTATAGGCAAAGAGACATTTGCCATATTGGGCTGTCTGTATATAATAATATATAATAATGTATATAATATTAATAATAATGTCTGTATATAGTACAATGTGCTTCAGTCCAAGTAAATGGCAAGACTGGACCCAAATTCTACCCATATACAAATATAATATATGAGAAATCTAAAATGCATTTGGATATATGCATTGATCTCAAGGAGGCTGAACCCTACAATGATTAAACTGCAATAAACCAGCGATTACTGTGCTGGCCACTTCTTGGAAGAGAAAAAAAGTCTTGGCTGTAAGAGCTGTTTAATGGGTGCATGGAGCCGCTGCATGTGGAGCGCACAGGTGTTACAAGGGGGCACCTGAAACTCAGCAGCGCGGCTCTCCTGACCTTTTCTCTGTGCCTTTTAACTAGCTGCCCATGCTGCATTTTCCTGCCTCTCCCCGTTTTGTTCCAAAGAGGGATATCAAGGTTGTGAAAGAGCAGAACATGAATAGTCAGCTAATCAAATCACCAAATGCCAGGAAGGTCAGCGCCGTCGTGGGAGGGTATTGACTTCCACAAGCTGTCGTGAAGGAGCACCGCAGTGTTCGAGCCCTGCGCAGGGGAATCAGCCCAAATTTGAAAGGGAAATGTGAGTTGCTTCTCCAGCCTGGGTGCTGGGGGGGAAGGAGGACTAGCGGGAACAGCAAACTAGATGCATCTAGTGCTCTTTATTCTGCCTTTTGGCAGCGAAGGGCCCCGACCCCCCTCCTGCTGCACATCAGCGGAGATGCATTACCTCCATGTGCACGATCCTCGCTCACACCAGCAGCCCGCTATTGCTGCCTCGAAACCCCAGTCCCATTGCCCATCCGCTTACTGGAACAACTCAGCGAGGGCCACGTGGAAGTTACTTATTTGTGCCATTTAGTTTCCCCTGTACAGGCACAACGCTCGGGAACGTCTTTGTGTGCCACTTGCACGTGAAGCTGGGGATGAGGATTTGCCACGATGGACAGAAGCAAAGAATGAGCGCTTGTGTGTTCTTAGTTAATATTTTCTCCCTGGCACTCCTCTGGGCCAGTCCCAGTTGTCGAAAGCCTCTGTTTACCAGTCCGGCTTCCCTATTTCAGTACGATGCGTCCCTTCTCATCTGCTCGTGTCTTGGCTGGCGGTTAGTCATTTGATCACTTGATTATCAAGGAATAAAAGGGAAAAAGAAACAGATTGGTAAAAAAAAATTGGACTTCTTCAATAGCTGCAGATCAAAGAGTGCAAAAGCGGACACATTCTGAAACGCCCTGGCTACAGAGCACTGGCGACAGGGTTAAATGAATGCCACCAGGAAGCCGTTACTGGTTTTGTTGCTATTATTTTAATAAAAACCGACATGTTGACTTCTCTGTCTAAATGAAGTAATAACTTATACCGGTAGGCTCTACCATACCATGTTAATTGCAGCTAACGTAGTTTAGCCAAACGGTTTAGTCTATATTTAAACCAAAGCGAAATAGTTTAGTCTGAACAACTTTGCATTTCCTCAGCTGTTCATAATATTGTGCATATTGCTTCAAAGCAAAGCAAAGCTTCACCTCAACTAGGCAAAATAATTGGTCCCCTCTTTATCTAAAGCTACAGGGTAATTGTGGATAGATGTGGCTCAGACCCATCAGCTCGTTCAGTCCTTCCCTCTGCCAAGGTAGGGTTGGCGCTTTTAGGGTATTCAGCCTCAGTTCTCCCTCCCTTATTTCAACTCATTCTTTCTGAGTTACATTCCTGCGTACGAAACAGCCCCTCTCTTCTTCCTTGTTATTAATGCTCTACAGGCAGCCGGACACTATTATGCACTTTCGTAGGTGCTCAGAGGCAGTTCGTTCTTCCATTCTTACCTAATTCATCACTTTCTGTTTCAGACCTATGAAAGGTTCTTTGAGTTGTTTTCAATGTGTGTTTCTCTTAAAGATAAATGCCTATTAATAAACAGTCTAATATAATATTCAGGGTTGACATTCAGAAGTATTTAAACACTGGAGAAGAAAAATTCTTCAAGAATAAAACAATTTAAAAAACCCCACTCTCTTTATTGACAAATATATCTCCAAAC
Source organism: Apteryx mantelli (assembly GCF_036417845.1). Classification (NCBI taxonomy): domain Eukaryota; kingdom Metazoa; phylum Chordata; class Aves; order Apterygiformes; family Apterygidae; genus Apteryx; species Apteryx mantelli. The sequence goes on along the minus strand of NW_027118490.1, from coordinate 28,320 downwards.
TGAAAAATACAGACCAGTCGAGCATACTTTCCTTCAAAAATAGAGAATCTCCTGAATTTCATTTAAATGAGGCTTGTGTTTTTGGATAAATTCTGATTCCTTCTGATTCTTTTAAATCAGGATTAGACCACAGAAGAATACTTGATCCAAGATTGGTATCAGACAGAGGATGTGCAGAAATCGTGGTGACACCCTGCATTTTGGGCAATATAGCCTTCATGTTTCTCTTTTCAATAACCCAACTATGTGCTTCTAGGCCAAAGGAGAGAATCACAGTCCATGTGAAAGGGTAGAGAAATTCTGCAACATTAAAACCTGCTTCCCTGTACATGAATCCAAAAATTTCCAACATTTTAACATGCACTGTGGTTGAGTATTTAAAAAAAAAAAAAAAACAACTTCCTGAGCAGGTATTAGAGATCTTTCTCTCAGCAACTATTATCACGTAAAAAGACATTTCGTACCATGAGATTCTTTGGTCCTCAGTCTAGTTTCATTTACATTGGTGTAAAGCAGTAGTTCAATGCTATTGAAATCAGTGAAAGAAAAAAACAGCATCAGGCCTTAGTAGTGATGCAGAAGAAAGCTAATGTATTATTTTAAGATAACTGGCAAATTCGAGGCAGAACAATAATCCTGACAGCCCTGTAAATTCTGGGTCTTGGCTTAGATTCATTATACTTTTGGCAGGATCCCTCCCTGTGTTACCTAAGATCATTATTGTCTCTGGCCAGGCAATAAAATCCTGTAATCTGACTGTAAAATGCTTTAATTTCCCATTCATTAGTTTTTCCTGAATTTTACTTTGTGTACCCTGGGAGAAAAGAGCTCCCTTCCCTTTTTTTCCCCCTTTCCTCTTTTTCTCTTACAGGCATTCAGGCAAACACTGAACAAGATATATTTTTTATTGTCTGGTTTAATTTTATCAGATAAACAGCCCCATTCAAGTGCATAAAGGACTCCCTCACACAGATGACATTATCTCCAAATGTTGTTCAACCCAGAATTATGAATTCAATTTGGTAGATGCAGCCTCAATTTGAGTGGAAGGGGCTCTCAAGGCCTGCAAAGTCCCTTCACAGTCAGGTGGCTGGGAGCACACCTGCCTTCAGCATAAGTGCAGAAGAAGGGATAACAGACTTTCCAGACCTTCCTCATCCCCAGTAAACTAATGCTTGCAACTGCAGGTGGTTTCTTTAGGGTAGGCTGGTAGCAGGTGATGTAGATTCCTAAGTTAATTTAAAGCAAATTACTTTGGGGGTGCAGGTGCTGCAGCTGTTTACCCAGGCTGAGATGCCACCAAGGTAAGTTTCTCCTATGCCTGGACTAGCTCATTAAGACAGCTCTGCTCTCAATCTACAGTTTGGATGTATAGTGAAATGTTACAACTCTATGGCATGTCATGCAGTTATTTTAATAGTTCTTTTGACCTGATGGTCTATGAATCTGTGTAATCAGTGGTCCTCTTGCATTTGTCTGGCTAGTGTTGTCTTCCTTCAGATACCTGTTCTTCTAGCTATCCCAGGTGGGCAAGAGGAATTTTTTTGTTTATGAAAATCAGTGGAAAAGGGCTCTGAAATCAGTGAAAGGGCTTCTTGCAGCCTGAGGCCTGTAAGTTTGCAATCTCCTTCTGCGGGAATCACAGAGCTAGTGGTGTCCTTGGGCAGCTGCCCCTGCACAGGCTCCTTTCTTTGCAGTGACCCTGGGCATTCCCAGGAAGAGCTGGCAGCAAGCAGGAAAGATCCCATACCTGCTTTCCATCAACAGATGTCTGTGCCTTCTGTACAGACACCTGGATTTTGTCAAAATGGCATCTTTCAGCAGAGAAAGGGCTCTGCCGAAAGGCTGTGGGCTTCCGGAGCGGCATGCCCCTTGTCGTGGTGACCCTCTGTGCTGCCGCAATGCGTACCGCACTGCGTGTGATGGGAGGGCCCCTCTAAAGCTCTCTAGTTTCCCTGTTTAACAATAATAAGTTGCATATCAAATTCTATTCTGTACGACATTAATGCAAGCATGAAGAAACAGCAGGGCTTACTCTTGATTTGCACATGCTTAAATGATGGGAGTGTTTGGGGGTTTTTTTATTATTATTATTTTTCAGCCTTTTTGAAAACCTAGTTTTAAATAAAACCTATATGCCTTTTCTACAAGCTGGTGTGATCACAGAAAGTCTGTCCCAGGCTACTCTGTCTTCCACTTCTTCAAAGTGTAAGTTTTTAATAGAGAGTGTGTGAATAGGGTTGAGGAGGACAGTGTCTCCTTATGCCTCATTAGCTTGCACTAAAATTTTTCTCCATCAACAGCTTTTTGACTAAGCTGTGGCTTGAATTTTAAACAGTCCGGTGACTGTGCTGTTTGCTTAGCTAAGGTGGTTTTATTAGTGCTGCAGAATAAGAGGTAGGATCTTTGCGGGAATTTTTGCCTTTGACTGAGTAGAAGTAGAGCTGGTTGAGGGAAAAGCACTTCTGAAATCCCCAGTTGCTATTCAGACTTCTAAGGTTAAGGTGCATCACACACAAGCAGCAAATACAAATTACCAAAGCTTGTAGTTTCTGTCCTCTATAAAATATAGCATCCATCAAAATGGACAATGTTTCACTATAATGAAGTTCAGTTGCCAAAGAGTCTTGGACCTCTGTGTTTTGGCATCAGTTGTTATTTAAAAACAAACAAACAAAAAAACCACTTTGCACCAACATGGTTTTGAATTTCTTGCAACTACTGATTGGTTTGGCTACCTGTCAAAAATATTTTGCCTGCTCATTTCGTGCCGCAGTGATTCCAAGCAGGCTTCAGCTTTCCTCCTGCAGAGCCCTTGGAAGAAGGATGCCATCAGGCAGCCTCCTCAGGCTCGCTTGGGGTCTCTCCCGGACCACCACTTCAGTCTGGAAATCAGTCCCTGATGTTCTTCTCTCCTCCTCTCATCAGTGTGATAAGATGACTGGTAGTGCTGGAAAGAAAGCTAGCAGGGAAAGAAAGTAGCATGACATAGATCACATTTTTCTCAGGGAAAGGTTTGATTGGTCTGCCTGGTTCCTACAAAACCTTCCTTTTCCTGTTATAGCAGCAGTGCGGGCAGATGTGAAGCTCCTTTTCTGTGTAATCCTTCCAGTACAAGGCATTTTATGATAGTGATAAAAACTTGATTCAAACATTTTCACTTTTTCTATAGTTATGCTTGAAATCTTTGCGTATGAAAGATGGTAATTTCCTTTTCTGGAACACAGTTTTGGATTGGCGAGGGAAGCAAGGGAAGTGGTCCATACTCTAACCTAGGAGATGAAGGCTTTGCACCAGGGGTCGGAGGACAGAGTGATGTTCCCACTTGTGCCACCACCCTCCTGTCTGAGCTCAGACCAGGGACGTGACTCCTCACTACCATGGTTTCTTCTTGTGCAAAGTGGCGCTGATGATGATTCCTGACTTGATGAGCTATTTACTTGAATGCAAACTAGATGTGTAAACTGTGTAAATGTGTAAGTTAACATTCTAGTTCCCCACTATGCGCTAGGGTGCTAGTATCATAGGCTAAAATATCCAAAATATTAGAAAATGATTGTATATACCCCATGCATCTAATTCTAGCAATTCCTATTCCATGGTAGCAAGAGAGAGGAGCTCTGTGGAGAAAGCTTGCCATGTGGATATGGGATTACTATATCAACTTATTTTAACTGAGCACAAACACATTTCTTTCCCTGCTTTTTCAAAGCAAAAGAGATTTTATGTGTCTGTTTTCCTAGTATCTCCTACAGAAAAATCAATGAAAATATTCCTTCGTATGTGGAGGCTTTTTCTTCACAGAGAGTTTATGAAAGGAAGAAAGTTCTTCAAATTGTCATGCAAAGGAAGCATCTCCTGTTATGATTCAGTCTTTCCTAGGCACAGTCCTGTTCTCCTGGGAACTGCATAAATCCAACACTAAAGCGGCAGGGGGGAAAAGACAAGTCGTTTCAGAAATATGAGCTGCCGAATTAGCATTTTCTCCCATTACTGCAGGCCTCACGAAGAATGCTTATAATAGGTCTTCTGGTTTTGCTCACCCAAAAGGAATATACTCAGAGTTGCAGAACATCTGGTGCTTGATGATTTTTCATGTGTTCTGGAAACGTGGCTGTCATACATGCATCCTCACCGGTATTTTTGAAGAATGCATTTCTACAACACATTTTGTCGAACTTGGACTGGATGCTTTATCATGGGGGCAAAGAGCATTCGTCATGAAGTCATTCGCACCTGGCTGGGTGTTTACCACACCGGTGCCCAATGCAGTCACGCAGGTAGCGGCCCAAACTTTTTCGGCTTTGCATAAAGTAATCAACTGGGTGAAATTTGGAGCCTATTGAAATCAGTGGGATTATTGCCATTGAGTTCTTAATGGGACCACAATACACTAAACTCCAGCTTAACCTTTCCAGAAATTTCCCTTGCTAATTTTGGCTTGAATTATAAAAACGGACAGATGCTGGAGAACCAAAGGAAGAAAATATGACCCTTTCCCTTTTAAATGTGACCTCGTGCAAAGCGCTGTGTTGTTGAGGAGTGACAAAGCAAATCCCGTCTCAATACCTTGTGGATCTGTTTTTATCTTTCTATGCTTAGGTCAGTATTCTGTAACTCTCATTTGCCAATTAAGCTACATAAGAGGCTACAGGATGTAATTTTGCAGATGCTTCTTCAGGCAACAAAACTGATTTGAGGAGATGAAGACCTTCTCCCCTCCCTGTTGTTCCCTCTCTTGCAGTACCCGGTAGTAGCAGTAGTATCAGCAGATAAACAAGATTGGGGAACTACCAACCTGAGATCAGCTTTAACCCAAGAAAAGTGATTGGTATAATCCAGATCTGTCTTGCAGTCCAGTTCATCCTGCGACTGCACAAGTAGTTGAGCATACAGAGGTAAAAGCTGTGCTACCAGCAGAAATGCTCTGGAAACCAAAACTGAAGGCAACCTGCCGGGTTCTTCTCTTCCCTCCCCTCTTCCAGGGCCAGGATGGCGGTGGGAAGGCTGAATCCTTCCTCTCAGGGGCAGGGAGCTGGACGTCAGCAAGTAAAAAAGATATTTCTGAGGAATATGCTCCACCACCTGTCTTCACGGGAAGTTTTGTTCACAATCAAATGGTTGACCCTCACTTGGGCGCATCCCTTGCCTCATGGCTAGGTTTGGGGAGGATGCCTCATGGCAGGATGGGAGAGTAATGATTTCCCTGCAGAGCTGGGCTGGAAAATGCCACTAGTTGTTAAAGTAATTTCAATGGTGCTGTTCAGTGAAGAGAAACATTAAAACCTGAAACTCTTGCCAAGATTTGGGTTAGCAAATGTGCATCTCTGCTTATGAGGAAGAATATGCAGAAACAAGTGCTTTATCTCCTGTATTTAAGGATGCAAAGTAACCCGGTTCACTGAGATCCTTATTGCCATCTGGGACTGCTACATGCCACTGTAATCCAAGTAATAATCACCAGCAGTAAAGGCCCAGGTAGTCAGTCTGCTCATAGAAAAGGAGGCTCTTTTGAGATTCAAGCTGGAGAAAAAACAATGCACCATTTAGCTGGAGAAAAAAGATGTGCAGTTTTGGTGAAAAATATAAAACAAAGATATATTCCATCTAGGACTGAAGCAATAAGCTGACTGTAGGAAAGAGAGCTCTGGATGTTGGGAGTCCAGGCCAGCTAGGATCTGGAGCTTCGTCCAAGTCCCCACGCAGGCTCTGCACAGACTGAAATCCATCTCTCATGCCTCAGCACCTCTCACCCTTGGCACGATCCCGGCCTCCTTGAACCCAGCAGGAGTTCTGTCAATGGTGTCAGCAGAGGCAGGAATTCACCTCAAATAGACTATGGTTTTCTGGAAGGTCTGATGCAGTTCAGCAAAGATTTGGGACATGCAATGCCACAGAGTCTGTCTTGTTCTTGCTTGATGCCAGGAATGCCAGGCTGCGTGCTCCGTGGGTGCAGGCTATCAGCTGTGTCTTTGATCTGTTGTTATGTTTGTGTATGATACATGAAGAAAAGGGGTGAAAAAGTGATTTGATATGCATGCCCTGGCTTTGGGAAAAAAAAATGCATTTTGGATTTTTAAGTAAACCAAAACATCTGAAATAAATGTAAGGTTCCAAAATTCACTTTGCATGATTAATGCTTTTGAATAATTTACGGTTAACTTTCCAATAAATGAGAATCTTTAGTTTCCTGTTAGATAGCTGCTGCTCGATAAAAGATTTTGAAATTGGATGTTGCAGGTCATGGAATTGTATTTATATACCCATTTCATGCTTCAGAAAATCAGCTTCTTAAAATGTAATACTTGATTACAGAAAAATGCTGCCTCTCAAAATAAATAAATAAAATGGCTGCTGTTCCTTTTCCTATCAGAGGGAGGATGTGACAGCCTAGGTGAGCTATGAGAAGTAGCATCAAAATGCCAGATGCTCTAATGAAGCTGTTGCGCTTACCCTTTTTAAAAACAACTGGCAAGTTCTGTTTTATCAGAAAATGAGTTCCCCGTCATCTAATACAGCAGACACGCAGGACTGGCTGTGAACCAACTAGGGGATTTGGAAGTGTGTGTTTGCTGCAGAGGGTAATGTTAATGGGTGCTTTGAATCTGCTCTCGCTTCCACTCGTGCAATAAAGTTTTACGGTGGCTTCCTGAGCTGAGCCGCCCTGGATGTCATTAGGGATATGTGGGCGTGCAGTGCTGGTGAAACGGCTGCACGGGATGATGAGAAACTCTGGCTGAAGAAAATGGCATGGGCTCGTACCTTTGGTCGGTGGGTGCTGGGGCAACCTGCTTTGCTGGATGCTCCTGGAAAATTCCCCGAGGAGCCTCTGGCAGCAAGCCTGGAGCAGAGGGATGTCTGGAGGAGCAAGCTCCTCGACGGCAAGCATTGCCTGATCGTGATGTTATTGCTCTGAAGGAAATGTTGATGTGCACATACAGATATTTCATGCTACAGGAGCTGTAGCTGGTTGGTTTGTCAGGACCATACATGTTCCTGCCGTGATCCTTACCTTCTCTGTGTGGTTTGTGGGACGAGCTCTGCCACTCTCCACAAAGAGGATTTGAGGTCCTTCAGAGGGACTAGCCAAAGCAACAAGAACATTCTCCTGAGATTTTTTCTTTTTTTTTTTAATGTATTCTTTCTTGCACATGAAGGAATTACAGCCTAGAAAATACTGTTTAATATTATGTTTTGCTAATTCAGCTGTGATTGTGATCCTCAGCTAGCGAAAAAGGTTTCTAAGGGTTTGTTTCTTGTTTGTTTTAACCAAAACTCTCTGAACAACAGTGATCTTCTAGTATGGTAGTCACCTTTTTCTAGGGCCAGAGGTACATAGCTTATTGTAGATCAGTGTGGTATGTGCCACTCTTCCATTTTCTCAGACTCTAAATGTCCATTTTCCCAATTTTATATGACTTCCTGCTGCTGCTGAAATTGCCTTTTAAGCAAAAATGTCACTCTAAATGGCTATTTCCACATCAAAAGATATTTGCATAAAAGTATGCCTCTTTTCAAAAATGGTGGTCTTTCCTTTAGAAATTATGTGTACCTTGGTAAAGATGTTTACGGAAATGTTCACATTTAGAGGTTGTAAAGGGAGACAAAAATAAATTTTAGGTGGATTTTGTATTTCATCAGCACAAATATTTCACAGCGTTCTTGTCAGCATGGGGGTAAGGAGCAACAACGTGTGAAGAGAGTGGCTCATTTGCTTTTAAGGAGAGGCTGGACCTGGAAAGACTCTGCTGCCATCACACAGAATTGCTAATGCAATCAGTGCCTGTCTCGCCTTTCAGCCCGATTCTGGAAATGTAATATATTCTAAAAGTAAGATTTCATCTTTTTTTCTCTGACAGCAGTTTGAAAGACACCTTTAAAGGAATCCCAGCACCATTTAGCATTTGGAAATCAAGTTTTCCTGGATTGCATATTCCAGCATTCTGCTACGCTCAAGGTTTTGGTTTGCAGGAAGGTACCAATGTTGCTATCAATTCAACTTTTTATACAAAGACAATCCCATACCTTGTAAGGTTTCTGCATTATTAGTATACTTCTGAAGTTGGCAAGAAATCATGAAGGTGGCTTTTGTAGCAAAGTAGCTAGAAATAATGGAGCTTACCACCCAAAGCACTTGTGAGGTCTTGCATAGAGGTAAAATGCCTTAATTTACAGGTATTTCATTCACAATATCCAGAAGTCTGAGCTTACGGTGTGTTGGTTCTCAAAGTACAACATATGCAGAGTGATGGCAGGCAAAAATGACCGATGTGTACAAGTAGGCAATTATTATATGTAAAGTTCTAATAGCAATGTGAGAACTCAGTGTTAGAATTGAAAGGGGTGTGTGACTTCAGACTGCACATGCTACCAGCTCAGCTTTTGATTTGCAGAATTTGCATGATGGTTGGATTTCAATGCTGGAAGTTTATTTCTGAATGTTCATTTCTCTTCTGAAAATATTAAAGGCTCCAAAGAAAAATGATGCCCCACAGTGTCAGAGCAGGAAAAAGAGTTCTGTTCCTAACCTGGATTATACCTATAATCATATTACTCAATCTCTATCTCATTATGCAACTCCATCACCATCTCATCTTTCCTGCAAAAGATGATCGACCACCCTCTTTTAATTTATTCCCATCTCTTATACTGCTGAATCAGAAATCAGTTTCATATTCTAAATGTCCTCAGTATATCACTTCATGATTTTTTTTGGTTTGTTTGTTTGTTTTTTTAATAAGCGCTATAATATCTGATGCTTTGCAAGACTCTCTCCTGTAATTTCAGGATCTTGTGAACTTTTGAGAATTCCTCTCTGTTTACATGGCAGGAATGGTCTGGCTCATTTTTCTCCCTGAACCTTTTTCCCAGTGTCTACTTGTATATTATAGTTTTAATCTAAACTTGACTAGGCAAACAATTTAAATGATGTTAGGAAAACCCTTCCAAATCATAATGGGTGTTTCTATGCATAAGGCTGAAGATCTCATGTGCTGTGCAAATTCTTTCAGTGAGAGAAAGCAGCTAGAAAATGGAAGGAGGTTAGGGATTAAGCATATCTTTTCAACCTTAAAGTCAAGGCTTGGAAGGCGAAGACAGTTGCTGTAGGCATTATTTACAGACACCGTGTACAGTGCCAGCTATACTGAGAAGAGACAAAAACCCCACGTCTGTTTTGCAGTGTTTATGATCAGTGTAATTATATGCTAAAATAACAAAGGCGGCAAGTAGCATTAGAAACTGTATACTGTTTTGCAAAATAGGATAAACAGCTGAAACGATCATCTGAAAATAGACATAATGTAATTACAGACCTTAGCACGTGTGTCCAATAACAAACATTAGTCTTAGTTTTAAATTACAGATCAATATTTTGCAGCTCCTGATGTATCCTGCAAGGAGATTACCTTGTCAGCCAGGAGCTGCAGCAATGCCATGCTGCTGCTGCAAGACCCTGCGCTTCCCTTCTTTGAACTTCTGAGGTTCCTCTCCGCCCACCTCTCCTGCCTGTCCAGGTCCTTCTGAATGGCAGCACAGCCCTCTGGTGTATCGGCCACTCCTCCCAGTTTTGGATCGTCAGCAAACTTGCTGAGGGTGCACTCTGTGCCTTCATCCAGGTCATTGATGAAGAAGTTGAACAAGACTGGACCCAGTACTGACCCCTGGGGGACACCGCTAGCTACAGGCCTCCGACTAGGCTCTGTGCCACTGATCACAACCCTCTGAGCTCTGCCATTCAGCCATTTCTCAATCCACCTCACTGTCTGTTCGTCTAACCCATACTTCCTGAGCTTGCCTATGAGGATGTTATGGGAGACAGTGTCAAAAGCCTTGCTGAAGTCAAGGTAGACAACATCCACTGCTCTCCCCTCATCTACCCAGCCAGCCATTCCACCAGAGAAGGCTATCAGATTGGTTAGGCATGATTTCCCCTTGGTGAAGCCATGCTGACTACTCCTGATCACCTTCTTATCCTTCATATGCTTGGAAAGGGATGCTGAAATCTGTTCCAGGGGATGACATCTGCAACATCTCTGCACTGTAATGGTAGCTCTGTTTCTCACAAAATATGGGGGTAAACATAATACAGGGCGGGATGGGACTAGAGTCCTTTTACATCTAACTATTTACATCTCGTTTAGGTTTTCAAAGATAGTCTGTTCTGCAAAAAGTGCAGACATCAGAGTTGTGGGTGGGTTTTGAGGAAAAAGCAGGCGGTACTTCCACTTTAAAAAATAGGGGGAAAAGAAAAATAAGACTGCCAGTTAGAGAAGCAGAGGAGTTAATTTTCTAACACAGATGTGAGCTGAGGTGAAGTTGTTCAAAGCCTTGAAATCGAAGCTATTTCATTTAGAGATGACAATAGGAGAGCTTAGAGGGTTGAAATATAGAAAGATAATGGACAACACAAAACACACTGGCTCTGTTCTGCCTTCTGGCCTAACACATCTGAGGGTTATTGGGTGTTACAGTGCAGAGATTTGAAACTACTCAACCCTTTTATTCCAGCAACTGAACATTGCCTTTAATACCCATTTCTGTATAATGGAGGCATGATGATCCTTTTCCCTTTTTTTTTTTTTTTTTAATTTTTTTCTGTTGCAATATCATTGTACATGAGATCATAAATCCTTCTGGTCACTCTGTTTGAATTGTTAACGTCTGCACATTTGTTCTGGTAAGTGTAATAAATATCTTGAACAAAAGGTAACAGTGAAAGTTAGCAAAAAAACATGTAGATGAAATTCCTGTCCACACAGACAACAATAAAATGTCTTACACAGGCCCCACTGAAATCCTTTGCCTATTGCACTGGAAGCCTGTTGCATCAGAAGACAAGGGCATTGTACAGAGTTAGGTATAATGGGGCCCTGAGCTGCAACTATAAAACAAACCCATAATAACCATGTTTAAGTTCTGTGCAAGTCCTCTCCTCCGGAATGTTTTTCCCCTTAGATGCATTTGCAGAAGCAGCACAAACAAGAGCTATATTGATCAAGAGGTTTTTTAAAAAAAAGAAAAACCCAAAGCTGCAGTGCTAAAATTGTTTCTCCTAGCTTGAGCCTCTGAGAAGAATTCAATATGCTATGTTTCAATATGCTATATTCAATCCTGCCTTCCCTCCTCAACATTTTAAATAACGCAGTCAGCAGCAGCACTTCGGAGGCAATGGGCAGTGGCAGGTGTAGCTTGGCTGAAGACAGCCATAGTGTAGCTATTGGTAGTTTAAACCAATGGTTCCCATTAACTCTTCGCTAAGTGCGCACCATTGCTTCCTCTCCTGTCAGGGACATTTCTGCAGTGAAAGCCCAGTTGTTCTATGACCAGAGCTTTTATGTGTACCTGACAGTTCAGTGCTTCACCAGAGTGTCAGGTTCACTTTATGAGCAGTAATTTCTTGCCTAGTTCCCTGCTCACTTAGATTTGAGGAACGTGCAAGAACAAGTGGTCTGGAGCATGCTGCTGCTGCCTCTTCCGGGCTGTCTTCTTCCCTCCGGGCTCTTCAGGCCAGGTAGGGAACAGCCCACAGACTGGATGAACAGTCGCTACCTGCTCCGACTGGCCAGCTTTCCTCCATACACACATCTCTGTGCGGCTGTTTAAATACACATGAGCAGAATAAAAATGCTGTAGAACCACAATTCATCCCCAAAAGTTTTTTGTGTTGGCAGAAGCATATGTTCAATACTACAAGTGTGGGTGATTAATCCCGAGATGCCTGTTCTTGTAGTAATACAGACATGAGCTTTTTATGGCAGTATTGCCTGACCTTTGCTCAGATCTCTATAGCCACTGAACATAAGTATTAAATATTCTCTTATACTCATTTCAGTGCGGCATTTATGACAGAAACTGAGATTCGATTTTGTTCAGTAACAGTAAAAAAAAGCAATATTGCACACTTGTCCTCACTGATGTGCTCGCTCTATGACAGGAGAGAGTATCTCTGCCTTCATTCTCTGTCACTGTTTCCCACTTAGAAATGCACAGCTGCAACCAGTATCTTTTTGTATTTTTGTTACAGCAGCAGTGTAGATAAACACACAGTTGGTATTGTTAACCAAGATCAAATTAATAATTAAAAGAAAAAGTAGTTTTACGTAATCAGAATTTTACATAAGTATTTTATGAGTCTAGAGATAAAGCTAAGAAATTTATCCTACTTGTTATGATGCCAACTTTAATGTTAATTAACAAAATCAGACAGCAATTAAACCGTGATCAAATTAGTCTTCATTCATTCATTATATATAACTTCTGTATGGAGAAACTGCCTGGAAATGTAAAAGTTGGGTCTTGTCTCCTGCAATGCCATGAAACAGAACTAACAGCAAAAAGTGACAGACTTAGCACAGGAATATTGATGCACACAGCAGAGGGAAATTACATTCTAGCACAAGCCCTTAAAAAGGGTACTGTAATTCTGTTTAACCAAAATTCATATTTAACAACAAATGATATGGTTTTCTACAAAGCATCTCATGCTGCCACATGCAAACTCCTGTTACTTAAGTACATCCTGTTTGGGCGCTTTTAAGTTTTTCCAATGCATCAAAATTACTTGGTATTTTTCACTTTCAGTCTTGTTAGATATATATTTTTAAGACAACACGTATAACTGCAGCAGTTCCTGTTTCTTTGTCTTCACCTGCTATAAGATCCAGCATGTCACCAATTTTCATCTGGAAACAGAGAGAGAAGATGAACGATCATAAATATTTTCTGGGGAAAGCAAATTCCCACAGTTTTCGTGCAATTTTAATTTTGCTCCTTTCTTTCCATTTATTATTCTTATCTCACAGGAGAGGAGGAAGGAAGGCTCTGCTAGTCCTGTTATGGATCCTCCAGCTAGGATTTTCTAAGAAAGCCCAGGCACTACAATAAAATGTCTCGTCATGACCCTCCCTGCCAAGGTCTTTACCCTTCCTCTCTAAGAACCAAATCCTAACTCTGTGAAAAAGGTGTAATGTAGTAATTTTTAGTTATGATAGATAGTACTGACTGACGTTTCCTACCAACCTCTTTTGTATCAGCACAGACATAAAACAGCAAAATTCAAAATTCTCCCTCCTTGCTTAAAAACAGTTTAAAGTATTTTAAAGAACAGAGTACCGGTCAACTATTTATGCTCCTTTCAAAGTTCACAAAAGACAGCACTATACCTCTCAAAAACTAGCCCCAGCTTGAAGTGATCAGGAATTAAAGCTCCTCTTCCTGCAGCCCTCTGACCACAGGAACTGGATCACCCTCGCACGGAGGGTGTGTAGGACTGCGTTTGTCGCCCTTCTGGGAAGTTCTGCTGAGAAGCAGCATGAGCAGCTGCGTCTCCTACCCTCTGACTCGTCTTCCAAATTCTTCCTTTCCTGCTCTATTACAGATCCAATAACCTTTCCTGAGCAAGCCCAGTTTCCCTTTCTATCACGAAACATTCTTTTTCTTTAATCGTGTGCCTGCTCCACCAGTATCTTTCATAGATTTAACGATTTCTGCTCCGTCAACCGCAACTATAATTTCCTTCAGCAACTAATAAAGTTGTGTCTTTGCTGCCATCTGCCTTCTCTCCACTTTCACCCTTAGTTTTTACTCTCTAATACCACATGTCTCCTCTCTTAGGAATAGTGTCTTACCTGGGGAACTACTGTCACTCACACACAGAGCTGGATGTGGTCTTAGCAATGCTAGTCACCTTTGAAGAGCGATTTAGTGGCTAGCTCTTCTGACCCAAGTAAAAGGAGTGAGAAGGGGTCACGCCTTGGCTATTTTCTTGCACTGTATTAGAAGTATTAAAATTTCAAAAAGTCTTACAGTTCTACTTTTCTTCCATAGTTTTTCTCCATTCAGCCGGAGTTCATTATTGTAGAATGCATCTTCTACTTTACTGAAGGAAAACAAGGTTTTATTGCAGCAAAGGAGGTTTTCGAACTATGTTAAGTATAGGGATTTTTCTGTCCATAGGGGTAATGCTTCCAACAACATCTACTGGTTCTTTTAAAAATATTTTTTTCATAGTTTAAAAACTTGTGTTATACATGTGTTTATAGTTGTTACTTGGTTGTAATGTTTTCTAAGTTATTTAGTATTTTGAATATCAATACTGAATATCAAGAATAAATTTTATTCAAAAACTCCATTGCTGGGTCGCTAGCAGCACCCTGCTGTATTAAAATTGATTGATAGAATAGAAAACATGCTTTTTGTGCTATTCTTCGTGCTGTCTTCTTGCATTTTGCTCTTTGTTCAGACAACTGAAGCAACATTCTTATTTCAGAGTTTCTTAAGATGCACAGTCGATTGGAAATCAAATATTATTTTCTCTTCTTTTTTAATTAAGGTGGTTTCAGGTACCAGACTTAACTTCCTTAACCTGCTACCTCAACCTCTCAAGTTCAAGTAACTTCACAACCCTTTTAAAAAATGTTTCTCTAGGGGAAAAAAAAAATCACAATTTGTAAGGATATCTGACTGAATATATACAAAGCGGTGAGGTGTACAAAACAAATAATACAAATTTTTTTATTATTATTATTTCTGTGTGTTATAATAGCTTTAGGTATTACTTTGTAGCATTAGTCGGTGAAGATGCTTCAGGCAGAAGTGCAGTACACTGACAGTGACCCTTTCTAGTTATTTGCTTATTCTAAAGATTGTGAGTATGATCATAATGAGTATGGTGATGAGGTTTTCAACAATAAAAGGATACTTAAATAGAAAATAAGGATGTTAATAACAATACCAGGAAGTCCAGAAAAATTACTTGCATTGTTTGGGGTTTTTTTGAGGAGATCTTCTACAATAATTAAAGTCAAGTCACTATCCCATTGAACTGAGCAGAAAGCAAACATTGGCTCTAATAAATGCATTTTAAGGCTCCGTTTTGGAGTAGTATATATGTAGTAGTTCTGTTGAATTGAATTTGAGTTGCAGTGTTTTTTTACAAATGGGGGGAATCTCATATATCGTAAGGATAAGTGTAATTCTGAAGTTGCCGAATCCGGCACTGAAGCTAGGAAGGAAAAGATCTAAGTTAGTTGGCTCCCAACGGACAACCCAGACTTCTTGGTTCTCTAGGTTCCCTTCTGCCGTCCAGCAGCAGAGCCAGACACCCTGGAAAGCATCGTGTTCCCCGAGCAACGGGCAGCTCCTGGACAGGCTGAAAACAGGGGTGTGCCTATTTTCCGCTCTCCTTCCGGGCCCGAAAGGGCTGGTGGGATGCTCTTGAGAACGGGCATTTGCGCTCATTATTTCAGTGCCTTTATGTGTGGGGGGTCCTTCTTCTAAAACATCGCGCAGGACAAAGTTTCCCGGCTAGAGGTGCCCCCGCCCGCCGGCACTGCTCCTGCCTGCCCATGGCTGCCCTTGGGCTCCCCCTCAGAACCTGGCTGCTGTGATGCAAAGACGTGGGAATTCAGAAGGCTGGAGGGAGTCAGTTACGGCTGGGGAGGCGGAAGGATCGGGCACTCGGTGCTTGGCCCGGCGCATTTCACGTGACGTACGGCGGAGACCTGTAGGCGAGGAGCAGAACCGCGGACACTCTACTGTCCGGTGAGTGTCCTATCTGCTAGATTAATTAGTCGTCGTCCTCTGCTAAAGATTAATAAACAGACAATAATTATGGTTGGCTGAGGGCGGACTATGCTTTAATTATCTAGTGTAATAATCTTGTCATTTTGTTCTGCTAACGTTGTGTTACGGGAGGGCACGTGTAAGAGAAGGAGCGACTTTTTCATGTTATTCTTAAGTATGAAGTAAAATAACAGCAGTTCAATACACAGAGCTTGTGAAATTTAGCCAATATTGTCTCCTTAGAATAGCAGCTTTTTTGGTGTTCTCATCATTTACTTAGCTTTACTAGGTTACCTTTACTTCAAAGAAATTGCTGCGTGTCTTTCACTGCGTGCTGAAAGTGAGGAGATTGAACTTTTTTCCCCCGTACTCTAAGGAATATTTAATGTTACTAGCAAACACACGTATCTTATCTTTTGGCCAAAACGTAGGGAACAGTTCACCTCATCAGACACACAAAAAAATCAAGTAGAATGCTTTTCACTGAGGCCTGTGATTTTTATATAGGAAGCAATGTACCACCATGAAGCTATAAAAGGAATAAACATCTCGTAATGCGTAATGTCTAAAAGCATGTATTTTTAATAGCAGGTTCTTACAGTTGATAATGAAGAATTAGAGACATTTCTTCCAGCCTACATGAACATATTAATATTAAAGTTTTTCGTAGATAATCTGCATTCAAGAAACAGCAGCTACACACTTATCCATGCGTTAATGAACTGAACAATACCATCTTGTGCAAGCGTTTAAATTACTGAATAACAAATCCTTCTATAAAACTGGTAACAGTATTTTTTATTATATTACAGTATATTAGTTAAGATAATGATTCATTTTAATTTGTAATTATAATACGCTTCTGTTGTGAAAATGGAATTGTATTCTGTATGTGGTGTGTATGCACTTTTGTACTTTTACAAGTATATAAATATATGTATACTTATATATAATAGTCATATATAAGTAGGTATATATGTATATGAATAGTTGTAACTTGAAAATGATCAGTTGGACTTTCTTAAAGAATGATTGCAGGGGCAGAGAATTGCCTTGATCACAAGATTCTTTTTATTATGTATCATCAGCAAGACCTCTCGTCTTTGTATTGTGTTTTTATTCGGCACCAAATATAAAATCCGGTATTTCGAAGCTTCATTAGTTCTGATGCTCATTGGACCATTTGCTTTTAATTGCATGCTGGCAGTTTTCAAATCAAAAACATAATTCCAAAATAATAACTCTTTGTTTCAAAGGTGTGAAACAAAATGTTTTAATTTCATCTTATTTGACCTGAGTCTGGGATAGCTTTGGTTTTCCTGATGTTGCATCTTTTAGAAAGTTAGCTGTTAACCAAGATATGTGCTGAGCTTCAGTTTTCACTTTTCTCCAGTTTTTATTAAGGAATGATTATTCAGATCTTCATTTATCTTTTCCTTCCAGCTTGCTTGTCTTACCTTAGAGGAATTCTCCTACAGCATTCTTCCAATCTGAGTAGCAGTAGTAGCACTGAGTAGTGAAAAGGAGGGGAAAAAAAAAATTCTGTTGTATAGCCCCACTTAGATATTTTGTGTTGTCCCCTGCTCCCCCTTATTTTCTTCCCTTCTGGCTCTGTGATTACTAGTTTACCAACTTCTAGTGGTTTGCTCCAATTCTGCAGTATAGGAATTGGCTTGAAAACCTAAACATTTTGATTTCCATTTGAAAATATTCTGTAGTAGGATCAGCTGATTTGCTTACTTGCACCTCAGGCGCGAAAGGATTGTGTGTCTTGTGCACGTCCGCATTTTGTGCCACATCCCTTAGAGCTAAGCCTGATACGGTGTAGTAAAGTCTAAGATCCCAAAATTGACTATCAGTGTATATGGGATATCAGGGCAAAATATGACATTTAGTGTTACATACTTTTCTTAAAGTTTAACATAGCTTTCTGATGACGCAGTAGGAAATACACTATCTTCTTGGGATTTTTCGTAAAGGACTGTAATGGCTTAACCGAAGTTCATAAATAGTATTGAGTTAGTAACACTGGGTATTGACCTTCGCCAGTACTTATCGGGTGGTTTACAGGTTGGTGTGGGCCAGTTAGGTTTCACATTGGTATGTCTTTACAGAGTTTGCACAAGTTTAAGTGAAGTGATTTTTAGAACTGTTAAGCTGCCATAATTTATATGTAGATCAATTCATAAATGCAAATCCTGAAGGAAGGAATGATGTGGGATAAAAGGAGTAGATATCTAAGGGGTTTATAGTGGCTCTACGTCCACCTGAAGGAGATTTTCCGGTGGCAAAATGGTGAAGGCAGTTCTCTTAAGGATGCTGTTTACAAGGCTATGTATCGGGGCTATACTGAAGATGAGCGTGTCAGAGGCTATTTTGGCTCCTCAAATGGTCCAGTATAAGCATCTTTTATAACTCCATCCATGTTTTGTTTTGTCTGGATGTATGTGCTTCCTGTCGTGGTGTTGTAGTGCAAAATCTTACCCTGAATGTGAAAGAAAAAGTCACAGCTACTCAGTATTCAAGTGTTTGCAGGGTTTTTTAACAATATTTTGAGATTATTTTAAATAAATTTCTATACGACAGTATTAGAAAGGAAGACTAAGACTAAATTTTTGTTTTTTCCAGTACAGATTCTCTCTCTCTTTTATTTCATCACAATTTCCACGCGGATGCTGTAAGTACAGTTTTGATAGATTAGTTGCCTTATTTTCTAGCTCCGGACAGAACCAGGCCCGTCTTTTTT
Source organism: Apteryx mantelli (assembly GCF_036417845.1). NCBI lineage: Eukaryota > Metazoa > Chordata > Aves > Apterygiformes > Apterygidae > Apteryx > Apteryx mantelli. Next base: position 10,010 of record NW_027118490.1, on the reverse strand, counting down.
AGTAACATTGACAAATTTCAGACCTTGGCTAAAGGATAGGCACGAAGAGTTGAACGAAAGCTATTTGAAAAAGGAATGTAACTGTGGAAAATGTAAAATATTCTGGGGCCAAGTAAACATAATGCTGGGTGTAGATGAACATAATCAGCATGTGACAGTTTACCAATTGTAAGCGTCAGTTTGCAGCTGTGTACTCATGATGGCCAGTGAGATCTGATCGGGGTGTTTGCTTTGTAGATCCCCAACAGATTTAAAATATCTTTTTATGGACATGTCCACAGATGTTTATCTCAAGTAATTTGCAAAATCAGTTTTCAGGGAAACAGAAATACAACTCGGTCTTTTATAGGAGAGGTAAGGCTAAAATCATGCTATAATAAAACAAAATATTTGTTTTTTTCCTTACAAAAAGCATGTTTATGTTGTTTAGAGGCTATTGGCTGCCAGTAAGAAAAAATGAGTGTTAATGCAAATCTACAGATTCCTCTCTTTTGTATTAATGCAATCCATATCAAAAGACAGGGTTTTTAACTGAAAATTTATTCCAGCATGTATATTGCACTTTACAGTGAGTTCTGCTTCTGTGATGCCTTTAGATTATGACCCACAATGATAATATAAAAGCATTTGACTGTAATAAGAAGTAGGCACTTAGTACAGGGTGGAGAATTTAATGCAGATAACTTCCATCTATATCTTGCCAAGGTAGTTTATTATTCTAGAGAAGGTTAAATGACTTTTATTTTTTCTCCTTATCAGAAAAAGACGTACAGTTTTAAACAAGTTCCTGGCTATCGTACATTGTTCGCAGTATAGTTTACATGCTTGATAGGTCTATAGATGGCCAAGAAAGTCATTAAAATAGCTGGCTAGTACAAAAGTTCAGGCTGGAAATCACCGGTGGGCTGTTAATGACCAGTGGCTGTAGATTAAAAATAGTTATAAAAATATACGTCCTGATTCCAGAAGGTGCTGATACCACTTTGTTTTTGTTTTGTTCTTTAGTGAGATAGAAGATGAACTCAGCTGAAATCACTGATGATGATGAAGGTAAAATGTTACACTTTGTGTAATTTATAATCAGGCAAAAATATATATTGAATGAAAACTTTCATAACCTGATGAAGAATGCAGCTGCATCAAGGAAAATTGGATTAGTGATTCTTGAAAAGCTATCTAAAACATCCTACTATTTTTTTTTGTTCACGGTATTTTCTCCTCTATTTCCTTCCTCCCACTCCAAAAAACCCTTCTTCCTACCGTAACTTTATTTATTTATACTTTCAGCTCTTCTTCGGGGAAGAAAATGGCATTTACTAGATGTTTGTATGGTTCCTTGCATAATAAAAAATTGACTTTGGGGTGGCCTTAACATGCACTTATTATATAAGTGATAAAAAAAGAGTTATGTTGTTCAAAATACATTTTCATAAAAAGAAACAAAGCACAAAAGATATTGTTTTAAGGGTATCATGGTTTTCTGGAGAGAGTGCTTTATCATTCTAAACCTCTTTTTCCAGTAGAAATTCCTAGAAAAGATATTGTGAAAGTAGAAACAGAAAATGAAGATGAAGCTCTAGACTTCTCGGTAACATCCAGATCTTCTGAGGAACACTCACTGGATGGCGCAGTTGCTTGCCTACAGGAATCCAACAAACGGAAACAGACCTCGCTTGGTTGTGATGGTTCAGGGAGCCAGCAAGATGTCTTACCCGGTGTGAAGAAAAGATGCTTTGCACAAGAGGTGACTTCTCTATACACAGCTCTGATTTTTCTGTTCGCATCTTGTAGGCTAAATTTATTGCTGTTACAGGCAAAATGCAAGTCACTTAACTAGTTTTACATTAGTAATGAGTTAGAGTCAAGTATAGCTAATCTTGACCCAATCTGCACACATTACTTGTCTGGCTATTTCTTTCAATGATGTGGGAGCTGTCATATTTATGAAACACATTTATAGGTTCATTTACTCATTTGGAAGTTTTTTTGTTGTTTTTCATAGAACATAGGAACAGGTAGTGGTTTGGATTAACTAAGTTTGACTGATTATAGCCCCTCTCATGTCACACAGTCCTTGGCTATTCAGTGGGAGAAACAGGGCTGTAACTTTGCCATCTATGAACGGATTTTGATGTCAGTGAGGCAGGTAGGAATGTACATATTGACTGAAAGATAAAAATGCAGGGATGCAGAAGATTGCAACAGATAAGAATGGAAGGTATTACAACTTCTGAACTGGTGCAACATCCCAGCTGTGACAATCCAGACATTTGTCTAACCAGTGAAGGAGAGGCCATAATCTTTTCAGTTATCCTATTCTAGTGTTTCACCTCTCATGTTTGAATTCTGTATGTTGGATTTTGATTTTGTTGTATCTACCTGTATCTTCCTAAGAATTATTTGCAATATCCATGTGTTTGCAAAAAAAAAAAAAAAAAAAAAGAAAGAAAGAAAGAAAGAAAAATCCCAAACTGTAAATATTTACTGTAAGTTGATAAAATGCTTGCTTC